>NW_027601926.1:0-61642 GCF_053455715.1 Rhinoraja longicauda | reverse complement strand
ACAGCGTCAGCCACAGGAGGATGAAGCTGCCGGAGATGGTGAAGAGTAAAACCACAGACCTCCTCCTGCTCTCCATCTCCGGGTCACTGCGCTTCTCCCCCTTGCTCTGACCCCTCAGCCCCTGACGGACCCGACTGGCCACTAAAATGTGCCGGACTGTCAGAGCGTTGAGCAGCAGGATCACAGCGAAAGGGAGGAGCGGAGTTAAAACCGTGTCGATCCAGTCAAAAGCCACCCACCCGGGGTCAGTGTAATAACTGTCCACCGTGTCACAGCCCCACGGGACATTGTCGATGGTTGTCCGGGGTTCCAGTGTGAAGTAGCGGGGAACGTTTTTCAGACACAGCAGAACGCCGGCTGTTGCGAGAACCGCAGCCGCAGTTTTCCCGGTGCAATATTTTGTTTTCAGCTTCTGGCAACAAATGGCGACAAAGCGATCAAAGGTGAAAGTGACGGTGAACCAGACAGAACAGTCTGTAGCTGAATAGCTCAGTACATAGTTAACACTGCACATAGGGGTGATGGACAGGAAACTCCAATAAAAGTAATGGTATCGGATCTGATACAAAATGACCGCGGTGATCAGGGTGAGTAGATCGGCCGCTGCCATGGCCACCAGGTAGCGAGTGGTGCAGGTGGAGAGGCCGCACTTTCCCCGGGACAGGATCACAATCGCCACTAAATTCACTGCGGAAAGAGAAGGGGAGCGGACACTGGGCATCACTGAACACGGTCTCCGGGGCTGAACACCGGCTCCACTTTCAGCTGGAGATCAGCAGTGTTGGAGTCGGTGCGCGGCTGCAGGTTTAACAATGTCAGACCCGGCTCCGACTGTGCCCGACCTGCCTGCTTCAGGGGAGAGGAGATAAGGCGACGGGCGGGGTAAAGGGCGGGGAGGGAACGAGCAGCCGCCCGCTACAATAGGCGGAATGGTCCTGTCTACAGTTAACCCTGCTCACAGTCTCTGATGGGGCCGGTTTCACAGACTTAACCGTGACCGGCCGCGTTTAACCAGGGCTCTGGGAACTCGGCATCTGATGGGGACGAGGAGGGTTCCAGAGGGAAGGCAGGGACAACTTAGGATCCGGCAGCAGAGTGGCTCCGTTAATGGATTCATTCCACAGTGAGTTCAGTTCGGTAACAACACACGCCGGTAGATCCGCGGCCACCGGTTCAGGAGATCGATCCAATTATTGACCAACAGGCGGTGGAATCCGACTGTGACAGAATCGACAGTGAGACGTGTCCACAGGAGCGGGTGTTCACTCTGATCAATAACTCAGACACAGTGAACTTCACAATGTAAACCTCTCCCAGTCACACCGTCCCGGAGAGCTGCCTGTCCCGAGCACTGGGACAACTCTGGGCAAGGTCCCACTGAAGGCAAGAACAACATTCTAGTGGGTCCCGGCAGTGGGAGAAAGAGAGGGTTAGTTTCGGCTGTCTGAAAATAAGAAAAATCACAGCGTTAATTCAAAAATATTTCACTGAGAGGATTGATATACTTCACATATACTTGAACAACGATTATCAGTTGGGAATCTTGTAACAGAATCAGATTCAGGGCAACACCGGTACACAGACGGAGTTATAAATTTTGAATTGTTCTGCTCACTTACCAGGGACTCCTACGGCAGCAATGATCACGTACAAGATTTTCTCCACACGCCAATATTCCCAAAGCTTTTCCCCCATTTTCTCTGCCCAGCGACGTGTCCAAGTGAGCTACCGGTAATCTCTCGGAATGAAATGCTGGGGCAGAACATTCCCGGAGATTTTATACCACTTTCCGTCTCCACCGGGACAATGAAGTTTCAATAGTGTTTAAAAATAGAGATTTTGAAATGATTCGCAAATAGATGACATCAGACAAGTGAAATCCCTGCTGAGACAGGTCGTGATTTATTCAGGGAATTGATTGAGAAACTCCAAAGACTGGGAATGGTGGCGATACTGAGGGATGGAAATTGGGAGCGGCATTGCTCCAGCAAAGGGGATATTGTTTCAAACTCCATCAGGTCCAACTCTCCGCCTCATGTTGTTTGTCTGATTTCCTTCAATCCGCTTCACTCACTAAGGCAATCCCAAATTCCAGGGACCCTCTCAGGGCTTCTGGTGCCCAGTTTGATGGTGGACTGGGCGACGTTTGTCCACAGGTTGAGGAATTAGATCAACAGATCACCTCGCACTAAAATAGGCACAAGGTGATGGCGGAAAAGTTGGTGCAGTGTGTTTCCTGCAGGATGTGGGAAGACAGGGACGTCGCTGGAGCTTCTGGGAGCTACACCTGCAAGAACTGTGTCCAGGTGCAGCTCCTGAAGGGACGTGTGGTGGAGTTGGAGAGGCAGTTGGATGACCACAGGGCCATCCGGGAATGCGAGAGTTTCCTCGACAGGACCTATTGTAAGGCTGTCACGCCAAGGGTCCAGGTCGAGCGAAGGTGGGAGACTGTTTCAGGGGGGAGTGGACGAGGACTACAGGAGACCCCAGTGGCTGTGCCTATTGCAAATAGGTATACCCTCTTGGGAACTGTCGGGGCAGAAGACGTTTCCAGTCCGAGTGGCGGACCTGTTGGCAAGGATACTCGACAGGGGAGACCGAAGTCTGGAAGAGCCGTAGTGGTCGGTGACTCCATAGTCCGAGGGACGGACAGAAGATTCTGTGGCAGCAGGAGGGACTTGAGGATGGTCTGTTGCCTCCCTGGTGCCAGGGTTCAACACATCACAGACCGGCTTCAGAAAATCTTAGTGAGGGAAGGCGATCAACCTGAAGTTGTTGTGCACGTGGGCACGAATGACGTCGGGCGGAAGAGGAAGGAGGTGCTACTGTGGGAGTTTAGAGAGTTGGGAAAAGCACTGAGAAGTAGGACGTCGAAGGTAGTTATCTCTGGACTGCTACCGGTACCTCGTGCTGGTGAGGCCAGGAACAGAGAGATAGAGGGTATGAATTTATGGCTGAGGGGCTGGTGCAGAGAGCAGGGATTTAGATTTCTGGACCACTGGGATCTCTTCTGGGCTAGGGGTGACTTGTACAAAAGGGACGGGTTGCATCTTAACAGCAGGGGGACAAACATTCTGGCAGGCAGGTTTGCTAGTGTGACACCTGTGGCTTTAAACTAAGTAGTGGGGGGGAGGGGTTAACAAATTGTGAATATGAAGATGAGGTAAAAGGGAATACAGGAGATATTGCAAAAGACTCTCGGAAGAATGGGAACAGAAGTTCTAGAGCGGAAAAGAAATTAAGGGCAGGGCCAATTGTGAACGATGTGAGAGGGGAGGTAAATACAGAAGTTAAAGTGTTGTACTTAAATGCGCGTAGTATAAAAAATAAAGTGGATGAGCTTGAGGCTCAGTTAGTCATGGGCAAGTATGATGTTGTAGGGATCACTGAGACATGGCTACAAGAGGACCAGGGCGGGGAACTGAATATTCAGGGGTACACAACGTATAGAAAAGACAGACAGGTGGGCAGAGGGGGTGGGGTTGCTCTGATGGTAAGGAATGATATTCATTCCCTTGCAAGGGGTGACATAGAATCAGGAGATGTTGAATCAGTATGGATAGAAATGAGAAATTGTAAGGGTAAAAAGACCCTAATGGGAGTTATCTATAGGCCCCCAAACGGTAGCCTCGACATAGGGTGCAAGTTGAATCAGGAGATAAAATTGGCATGTCAAAAATGTAATGCTACGGTGGTTATGGGAGATTTCAACATGCAGGTAGACTGGGAAAATCAGGTTGGAAATGGACCCCAGGAAAGAGAGTTTGTAGAGTGCCTTCGAGATGGATTCTTAGAACAGCTTGTACTGGAGCCGACCAGGGAGAAGGCAATTCTGGATTTAGTGTTGTGTAATGATCCTGATCTGATAAGGGGACTAGAGGTAAAAGAGCCAGTAGGAGGCAGTGATCACAACATGATAAGTTTTACTCTGCAAATGGAAAGGCAGAAGGGAAAATCGGAAGTGTCGGTATTACAGTATAGCAAAGGGGATTACAGAGGCATGAGGCGGGAGCTGGCCAAAATTGATTGGAAGGAGGCCCTAGCAGGGAAGACGGTAGAACAGCAATGGCAGGTATTCCTGGGAATAATGCAGAGGTTGCAAGATCAATTTATTCCAAAGAGGTGGAAAGACTCTAAGGGGAGTAAGAGACACCTGTGGCTGTCAAGGGAAGTCAGGGACAGCATAAAAATTAAGGAGAGGAAGTATAACATAGCAAAGAAGAGTGGGAAGACAGAGGATTGGGACTCTTTTAAAGAGCAACAAAAGTTAACTAAAAAGGCAATACGGGGAGAAAAGATGAGGTACGAGGGTAAACTAGCCAATAATATAAAGGAGGATAGCAAAAGTTTTTTTAGGTACGTGAAGAGGAAAAAAATATTCAAGGCAAATGTGGGTCCCTTGAAGACAGAAGCAGGGGAATTTATTATGGGGAACAAAGAAATGGCAGACGAGTTAAACCGTTACTTTGGATCTGTCTTCACTGAGGAAGATACACACAATCTCCCAAATGTTCTAGGGGCCGGAGAACCTAGGGTGAGGGAGGAACTGAAGGAAATCCACATTAGGCAGGAAATGGTTTTGGGTAGACTGATGGGACTGAAGGCTGATAAATCCCCAGGGCCTGATGGTCTGCATCCCAGAGTACTTAAGGAGGTGGCTCTAGAAATAGTGGAAGCATTGGAGATCATTTTTCAATGTTCTATAGATTCAGGATCAGTTCCTGTGGATTGGAGGATAGCAAATGTTATCCCACTTTTTAAGAAAGGAGGGAGAGAGAAAACGGGTAATTATAGACCAGTTAGTCTGACATCAGTGGTGGGGAAGATGCTGGAGTCAATTATAAAAGACGAAATTGCTGAGCATTTGGATAGCAGTAACGGGATCATTCCGAGTCAGCATGGATTTACGAAGGGGAAATCATGCTTGACAAATCTACTGGAATTTTTTGAGGATGTAACTAGGAAAATTGACAGGGGAGAGTCAGTGGATGTGGTGTACCTCGACTTTCAGAAAGCCTTCGACAAGGTCCCACATAGGAGATTAGTGGGCAAAATTAGGGCACATGGTATTGGGGGTAGGGTACTGACATGGATAGAAAATTGGTTGACAGACAGAAAGCAAAGAGTGGGGATAAATGGGTCCCTTTCGGAATGGCAGGCAGTGACCAGTGGGGTACCGCAAGGTTCGGTGCTGGGACCCCAGCTATTTACGATATACATTAATGACTTAGACGAAGGGATTAAAAGTACCATTAGCAAATTTGCAGATGATACTAAGTTGGGGGGTAGTGTGAATTGTGAGGAAGATGCAATAAGGCTGCAGGGTGACTTGGACAGGTTGTGTGAGTGGGCGGATACATGGCAGATGCAGTTTAATGTAGATAAGTGTGAGGTTATTCACTTTGGAAGTAAGAATAGAAAGGCAGATTATTATCTGAATGGTGTCAAGTTAGGAGGAGGGGGAGTTCAACGAGATCTAGGTGTCCTAGTGCATCAGTCAATGAAAGGAAGCATGCAGGTTCAGCAGGCAGTGAAGAAAGCCAATGGAATGTTGGCCTTCATAACAAGAGGAGTTGAGTATAGGAGCAAAGAGGTCCTTCTACAGTTGTACCGGGCCCTGGTGAGACCGCACCTGGAGTACTGTGTGCCGTTTTGGTCTCCAAATTTGAGGAAGGATGTTCTTGCTATGGAGGGCGTGCAGCGTAGGTTCACTAGGTTAATTCCCGGAATGGCGGGACTGTCGTATGTTGAAAGGCTGGAGCGATTGGGCTTGTATACACTGGAATTTAGAAGGATGAGGGGGGATCTTATTGAAACATATAAGATAATTAGGGGATTGGACACATTAGAGGCAGATAACATGTTCCCAATGTTGGGGGAGTCCAGAACAAGGGGCCACAGTTTGAGAATAAGGGGTAGGCCATTTAGAACGGAGATGAGGAAGAACTTTTTCAGTCAGAGGGTGGTGAAGGTGTGGAATTCTCTGCCTCAGAAGGCAGTGGAGGCCAGTTCGTTGGATGCTTTCAAGAGAGAGCTGGATAGAGCTCTTAAGGATAGCGGAGTGAGGGGGTATGGGGAGAAGGCAGGAACGGGGTACTGATTGAGAGTGATCAGCCATGATCGCATTGAATGGCGGTGCTGGCTCGAAGGGCTGAATGGCCTACTCCTGCACCTATTGTCTATTGTCTATTGTCTATTGCCCCTCCACTCTGGTTCACCGCTCAATATGATCGCGGCTTAACTGACTGCAACCTCACCCCCACACTCCCGGTGAGGCCGGTAACCATTCACTCCTTGCTTGCCTGCAGTGGGTCTGATTTTGCGCCGGGACAATAACATTCTCTGCCTTCGTCACCTCTGAGGAGGAACGACCCAAAGACTCACCACACTCAGAGAACAGAAACATTGTGGCTTCAGAATTGTTCGAAACCCAAATAATACAGCGAATGATGTGGCACATCTCCCTCCTCCCTTTCTCTCTCCCTCCATCCTTACTGCTCTCCTCTCTTTGAACTGTGACTCTCTCTCCTACCCTCCCTGTTCTCTCTCTCTGCGCCTCTGTCTCTGTCAACCTTTCACCCCTTACCCCTCCCTCCCCTCTCACTCTCACTGCATCTCTCCCTCAGTTTCTCTCTATCTATCTCACGCTTCCCTCTCTCCCTTTTGCCAACCCACTCGCTCTGAACACCCCTCCCTCTTCATCTTCCCAATCTCCCTTTGATAATTCACTGCCCCTCCATCTCTTCCCCTTTCGTCTTCTCAGCTATCTCTCCCTATCTGTCTCTCTCTCTCTTTTCCCCAACTCTCCTCCTGCTCGCCCCCACTTCTCTCTCCAACGCCATTCTTGGGAAGTGCGGTTAGAACGGTTAGCCGCCATGGGATGTAACAGCTGTCCCTGTGCCTCTTCCCTGGGGACTGGAGAGAGTGTTTCCTACACCAATCTCTGTGACCCCCTCCCCTCCGGTCCCTACACCCCCTCTCTATGACCCCATCCCTCCTGCCCCTACACCCCCTCTCTATGACCCCCTCCCTCCTGCCCTTACACCCCACACTCTCCTCGTCTCTGTGACACCCTCCCCTCCCGCCCCTTCACCCCCTCCTGTCTCTGTGAACCCCTCCCCTCCGGCCCCTAAACTCCCTCTCCCTGTCTCTGTGACTCCCCTCTCGTCCTCTTCAAAGCCCCCACATCCTTCCTGTAGTGTGGGACGAACAGAACTGCGTGCAATACTCCAAATGCAGCCTGACCAAAGTCCTGGAGAGATGCATCTTGACGTCCTGGCTCTTGAACTCGATTCCGCGGCAGATGAAGGCAAGCGGACCACACGCCTTCTTCACCGCTCTGTCTACTTGTGTTGCCACTTTACGGGGAGTTCCGGAGTTTATCAGGAACAGTTTCTTTCTCTCCACAATCAGACTACTGCACGGAGTTAGTATTTAGAGTCACAGAGTGATGCAGCGTGGAAACAGGCCCTACCTTCGCCCCAACTTGCCCACACCGACCAACATGCCCTATCTACACTATTCCCACGTGCCCGCGTTTGGCCCATATCCCTCCAAACCTGTCATATCCATGTACCTGTCCAAGTGTCTCTTAAACTGTGTGATAGTCCCTGCCTCAACTTCCTTCTCCGGCAGCTCGTTCCATACACCCACCACCCGCTGTGTGGAAAAGTTGCCCCTCGGGTTCCTTCTAAATCTTTCCCCCCTCACCTTAAACCTATGTCCTCTGGTTCTCATTTCCCCTACTCTGGGCAAGGGACTCTGTGCATCTACCCGATATATTCCTCTTATTTAATAGCATTTATTTCAAGAGGGCTTGCATATAGTCAAGTCATGTCAAGTCAATTTTATTTGTATAGCACATTTGAAAACAACCCACGTTGACCAAAGTGCTGTACATCTGTTAAGGTACTAAGGAAAAAATGAAACATACAGTAGCACACAAACATATCAGCACATACAAAACAGTTCACAGCGCCTCCTCAATGGGCCTCAAACGCTAGGGAGTAGAAATAGGTTTTGAGCCTGGACTTAAAGGAGTCGATGGAGGGGGCAGTTCTGATGGGGAGAGGGATGCTGTTCCGCAGTCTAGGAGCTGCAACCGCAAAAGCGTGTTAAACCCTGAGCTTAAGCCCAGACCGCGGGATAGTGAGTAGCCCCAAGTCGGCCGACCTGAGGGACCTGGAGTTAGAGAGGTGGGTTAGAAGATTTTTGATGTAGTGGGGGGGAATGTCCATTTAGGGCTTTATATGTGAATAGGAGGAGCTTGAAGTTGATCCTGTACCGTACAGGGATCCAGTGGAGAGAGGCCAGAATCGCCGTGATGTGGTCCCTTTTACGGGTACTCGTCACGAGTCTCGCTGCGGCGTTTTGGACCAGTTGCAGGCGGGACAGGGAAGATTGGCTGATCCCAGTGTATAGGGAGTTGCAGTAGTCTAGGCGGGAGGAAATGAGAGCGTGAATGGTTTTTTCAGTGCCGTCGAATTGGAGGAAAGGTTTGATTTTAGCTATGGTACGAAGTTGGAAGAAGCTGGCTTTTACCACAGCGTTGACTTGCTTGTCAAATTTTAATGCAGAGTCAAATAACACGCCGAGGTTTTTGACATGCGGTTTGACTCGGCAGGATAGGCTTCCAAGACTGCCTGTTATCGATTTGATGGAGTCGGGGGGGCTAATAGGATGACCTCAGGCTTGCTCTCGTTTAATTAGAGGAAGTTCTGTGCCATCCAACATTTTATGTCCTCAAGGCAGTGTAAGAGGCTGTTTAAATTTGACTGGTTGTAGGGCTTCAGGGGGAGGTAAAGCTGAGTGTCATCGGCATAGCAGTGGAAAGAAATGCCGTGCCTTTGAATGATTTGGCCAAGGGGGAGCATGTATAGAGAGAAGAGAATGGGGCCTAGGATGGAGCCTTGTGGAACTCCGCAGGAGGGCCTAGCTGGAGCAGAGGAATAACTGCCTATGTTGATGGCGAAACTCCTAACTTTGAGGTAGGAAGCGAACCAGCTCACGGCAGTGCCATCAATGCCAACCGCGTACCGAAGACGGTCAATAAGGATGGTGTGGTCCACTGTATCGAACGCTGCGCTGAGGTCGAGACGGAGCAGGATTGCACAGTCGCCGGTGTCGATGGCGAGAAGCAGGTCGTTGTGTACCTTCAACAAGGCAGACTCTGTGCTGTGGTGGGCTCTGAAACCTGACTGGAAACTTTCCAGGATGGTGTTTTGGTGTAGGTATGGCACTAATTGGTTTAGAATTGCCTTTTCAAGGACTTTTGACAGGAATGGCAGTTTGGAAATGGGTCTGTAGTTACTAGGCAAGGTGGGGTCTAGGTTAGGTTTTTTCAGTAGGGGCTGGACCACCGCGTGCTTGAAATAGGTTGGAACAGTGCCAGTGGCCAGAGAACTGTTGATAATAGAGCGACTATTGCAATGACATCCTTCAGAAGGGCAGTGGGGGCAGGATCAAGGGGGCAGGTTGCAGGTTTCATAGCGGAGACAAGCTTTGCAAGGGAGGATAGAGTGACGGGTTGGAAACAGTCCAATTTAGATGAACAGACTCGTGAGACAGCTAGGTCACGGGTGGGAGGGGAAATGTTCATTCTAATGTTCTCAACTTTGCTGGTGAAAAATTTAGCGAATTCTTCGCACTTAGCAGGGGACCTAACTAAGCTGGTACTGGGGGCGGGACATATGACAGAGGTAATTGTGCTAAATAGGACCTTGGAATTATGAGAGTTTTTGGAAATAAGGTCGGAGAAGTATTGTGCTCTAGCAGACTTTACTGCTTCCTGGTATTTGAGAAGATTGTTTCTCAGAATTTCAAAGGAAATTTGAAGCTTGTCACATTTCCACCTCCGTTCTGATTTTCTGCACTCCCTTCTTAGGGCTTTGGTGGTGTCATTGAGCCAAGGCCGACCTTTGGGCTTAGGCTTTTTCATTTTAAGGGGAGCGATAGAATCCAGGATGGAAGAGCAAGTGATATTAAATAAAGAGGTGAGATCCTCAGTGCTGAGATGGGGGGGAGAAGCCTCAATAGTGCAGATGTTGGGGGCAGCTGTGAGAGCCTCGGAGAATTTACTGGCAGGCAATGAATTTATGTCGCGGGAGTAGCGAACAGGGAGATGAGATTTTGCGGGAGATAAAGGCAGAGATGCGTCAAAAATGATAGCGCTGTGGTCCGATAGACAGGCCTCAGTAGTTTCAATGTTGTAGATTGTGAATCCGGACGATAACACTAGGTCGAGAGTATCCTAACTTGTGAGTGGGTCCCGTGGTGTGAAGAGTCTGTGGTCTCCGCAAAGCCATCAAGGGTGCCAAGAGACAATACCGGGAGAAACTTAAGTCCAAGTACAACCTCTGGGTCACACGGAGAATGTGGCACGGTCTGATTAAGATAAATGGATGCAAAGAATGTTCGTGGACGGCACGTGATGACGTAGGCACAGGTTGTGGTCTTCCAGCTCCTCCGAACAAAACTTAGAAAAGTACCGAGTAAGTTAAAAAAAAATGGAACAAAAGTTTCTTAGAAAGTCTATAATTCTCTATAAAGATCGGGGGATTATTGAAACATGTCTCCTAAACAAAAACTGAAGAAACATATTGGTTTAAAGAGATCGGGTGAGAAGAGGGAAGGAGGCCCTGTTGCGATGGAGAATCCTCGTGCTCAAGTTGAGAGGACTGATCCCGAAGAATGGCAAGCAGGAGCGGCGGCACCCGGGAGGAAGAAGCATGCCTCGCGTGAATACGGGGAACCGCGCATGCGCGAACAAGGGGAACCGTGCATGCGCGAAATGTCACAAGGGAAGTTAAAGAAACTACAATCCCAGGATGCCTCTGCCACAGATAGTGACATCGACCAGGACCAGGACCAAGAACATACAGACGATCAAGAAGATTCATCAGAAGATGAACCTTGCCTATTTGATAGACCTAAAGGTAAAATTGAAAGTAAAAAATATAGGGGAAGTATGGAAGAGATCTTACAAGAAGTATGTGAACAATTAAAAAACAATACCATCGCCACCAACAGAAGTTTAAAAAAAATGGATAAATTGGATAAAAAAGTTTAAAAATTGGAAGTTAAGACTGAAGATACTACTGAAAGAGTGAATAAGATCGAAGACAACGTAACTGCTTGGATAACAGAAAGGAAACAGATATTTGAAAAACTGGACTTGTTGGAGAATACTAGTAGACGAAACAATATAAAGATTGTTGGTCTTGAAGAAGGCGCAGAGGGAGAAGATTCAATAGAATTCTTTCAAAAATGGATTCCGAATATTTTGGGAATGGAAAAAAGTGAAATCGAAATTGAAATTGAAAGGGCACATAGGGCATTAAGACCAAGTCCAAAACAGGGTCAGTATCCGAGATCAAGGAGGCGCTGTGAACTGTTTGCGTGCTACTGTATGTTTTCATTTTTTTTTCTATTGGAACCTAATCTAATGTACAGCACTTTGGTCAACGTGGGTTGTTTTTAAATGTGCTATACAAATAAAATTGACTTGACTTGACTTGATTTGATAAAATTATTGAGATATCAAGATAAAGAAAGAATTTTGAAGGCGGCTGCACAATGCATAAAGAATTCTACTCCTCCGAAAAGTGGAGAGAATAACCTTTTTTTCTATCCTGATATAAGTTATGAGCTTTTGAAGAGAAGGAAGGAATTCAACCCTGCGAAAAAAGCCCTGTGGCAAAAAGGTTATCGATTTTACCTGCGATACCCTGCAACACTGAATATTTTTATAGAAAGAGAAGGAAACAAATTTTTTACTGATTACCAGGAAGCTGAAGAATTTGCTTTAAAACTTCCAAAGGCTCACCAGATACAAGAAGAACGACAATGAGACATGGATTGAAACGGATATGAACGGAGAGAAGATAAAGGATATGAAATGTAAAGATTGAATGAATAATGATTGGGAGAAAAGGTTATGCTAGTTCTGGGGGGGGGTGGAGAACCACCAATTGATGACTGCGGGATTCATGTGTGTATTCATGGTGTGTGCCATGACCCGTAAAATGGAGGGAGGTAATGCTGTTTTCTTTTTTATAAACAGCATTAGTAGGGGGTTATTTTGGGTTTCTTTAACTATTTATTTTTCTTTTTCATCTTTTAGCCTGGATGTTGGGGGGGGGGGGGGGGGGATGTACAGCAACATGGTGAATTTTAAGGAAACTCCCCAAAGAACCATGAGAAACGAGGTGTTAAGTAATGTTATAGATAGGAGTAATTTTGTTAAGAATAATGGTTAAATTACTGAACTTTTGAGTTTTAATGTTAATGGGTTAAATGGGCCGGTAAAAAGAAAAAGAATTTTAACACATATTAAAAAAATGAAGATAGATATAGCTTTTTTGCAGGAAATTCATTTAACAGAGATTAGAAATTAAAAATAGACTGGGTGGGAACGGTTACTTCAGCTTCATTCAATTCAAAAGCGAGGGGAGTTGCAATTTTGATTAATAAAACATTACCAATCAAAATACAAAATACAATTATTGATCCTGCGGGAAGATATGTGATTATACATTGCCAACTCTTTTCGGAATTATGGACCTTGATGAATATTTATGCACCAAATGAAAATGATATAAAATTTATACAAGAAACTTTTTTGAATCTGGCCGATGCGCAAGATAAAATACTAATAGGTGGAGACTTTAATTTTTGTTTAGACCCAGTTTTAGATAGATCAGTTAGGACAGTTACAAAAACGAAAATAGCAAAATTAACTTTGTCATTGATGAAAGATTTAAATCTAACCGATATATGGAGAAGACTTAACCCAAGAGAAAGAGATTATTCTTTTTACTCATATAGACATAAAACTTATTCGAGGATTGATCTCTTTTTATTATCAACAAACATACAGGACAGAGTGAAAAATGTTGAATATAAAGCAAGAACATTATCAGATCACTCCCCTTTAACAATGTCGATGGTAATGATGGATAAAGAGGAAATTACTTATAGATGGAGATTTAATTCAACATTATTAAATCGAGAAGATTTTTGTGAGTTTATGAGAAGACATATTCAATTTTATTTAGATACAAATTCCAACTCAGTTGATGATAAATTTGTTATATGGGACAGATAATAAGTTATACTTCCAAAATTAAGAAAGAATATATGGCCGAAGTAGAGCAATTGGAGAAAGAAATTACAAAATTAGAAAAAGAATCTCAAAGGTATGTAACGGAAGAGAAACGAAGACAACTTATCAATAAGAAGTTACAATATAATAAGTTACAATAAGAAGTTACAATATAATACATTACAGACATACCGAACAGAAAAAGCAATTATGAGAACTAAACAGAGTACTATGAGTTAGGAGAGAGATCACATGAGTTAGGAGAGAGATCACATCCTTGCTTGGCAGTTGAAAGCCGAACAGTCTTCGAGAACGATTAACGCTATTAGAATAAATACAAATAAAATTACTTATAAACCTTTAGAAATTAATGAAACCTTTTTTTAAAAAAATTCTGAATTATACGTCAGAATCACAAAAAGATACTAATGAGATAGATTTTTTTAGCACAAATAAACCTTCCTAAATTAAATTTAGAAGAACAGATGGGATTAGATATGCCTTTTTCATTAAAAGAGGTCAAAGAAGTGTTAATATCACTACAGAGTAATAAATCCCCAGGAGAAGATGGGTTCCCGCCAGAATTTTATAAAAAATTTAAATAATTATTAATTCCTCCTTTTATGGAGGTAATACAGCAGGCGGAAAGAACACATAACCTCCCAGAGTCTTTTACGACAGCGATTTTAACAGTAATACCAAAAAAAGATAGGGATCCTTTAAAACCAACATCATATAGACCTATATCTTTGCTGAATACAGATTATAAAATAGTAGCAAAAATTTTATCTAATAGATTGTCTAAGTATTTACCAAAATTAGTACATATGGATCAAACTGGATTTATTAAAAATAGACATTCTGCAGATAATGTAACTAGGTTACTTAGTATAATGCATTTGGCACAAAAGAGGAATGAAATAAGTGTAGCAGTAGCTCTGGATGCAGAAAAAGCATTTGATAGGTTAGAGTGGGATTTTTTATATAAAGTATTGGAAAAATATGGGTTAGGAACAACTTTTATAAACTGGATTAAAACTCTAAATGTGAATCCCAAAGCTAAGGTAGCGACAAATGGCCAAATTTCAACACCGTTTCAATTAAAAAGGTCAACTAGACAAGGATGCCCATTATCACCTGCTTTATTTGTCCTGGCGATAGAACCGTTAGCTGAATTAATTAGAACTGACCCAGATATTAAGGGTTTTAAAGTCAATCAGGAAGAATTTAAGATTAATTTATTTGCAGATGATGTTTTGATATACTTAACAAAACCATTAGATTCGTTGCGCAAACTATCTTTTAGATTAGAAGAATATGGAAGAATATCAGGTTATAAAATAAATTGGGATAAAAGTGAAATTTTACCCCTTACTAAAGGAGATTACACTCAATGTCGATTACTAACCCGATTTAGATGGCCATTAATTGGTATAAAGTATTTAGGTATAAGAATTGATAATGATATGAAGAATTTATATAAATTAAATTATTTATTATTACTAAGAAAAATAAAAGAGGACCTTGATAAATGGATGACATTACCAATAACATTAATAGGAAGAGTTAATGCCGTTAAAATGAATATATTTCCGAAATTACAATATTTATTCCAAACATTACCAATACAAGTACCACAGAAGTTTTTTCAAGAGTTAAATAAATATGTGCGGAAATTTCTTTGGAAAGGTAAAATGTCAAGAATATCGTTGGAAAAATTGACATGGAAGTTTGATTCAGGAGGATTACAACTTCCGAACTTTAAGAATTATTATAAAGCAAACCAACTGAGGTTTATTGCATCTCTTTTTGAAGAAAAAAACCCGGCATGGATAAGAATAGAACTAGATAAAATAGGAGAAAATATACCAGAAGACTTTATATATAAATGGGAACCTAAATTGATACGGGGACTGAAAGAATCTCCATTATTAAAACACTTGATCGGATTATGGAATAAGGTAAATTTTGAGGATGAAACAAAAAAATCTTTATTAGGAAAGACAACTTTGATTCAGAATAGATTGATACCTTTTACAATGGATAACCAGCTTCTATATAGGTGGCATCAAAAAGGGATTAGATATATAGGTGATTGCTTTGAAAAAGGTATATTGATGTCATTTGAACAATTGAAAAATAAATATCATATATCAAATAATTCCCTTTTCTGTTACTTTCAATTAAGAGCTTATTTAAAAGATAAATTGGGTCAAACAATGTTATTGCCGAAATCTAAGGAAATTGAAAACCTAATTCAAAAAGGACAAATCATTTTTTTTACTTCTATTATATATAATCTAATTCAAAAAAGGCTCCTAAACAAGGAATTCATATATCAAGGCGAAAATGGGAAACGGATTTCAATATTAATATTGATGGAACAAATTGGTCAAAACTATGCCTTGACAGTATGAAAAATACAATAAATGTTCGGTTTAGACTAGTACAATATAACTTTCTGCATCAATTATATATCACACCACAAAAATTAAAGAGAATAAACTCAAGTTTATCTGACCAATGTTTTCGGTGCAATCAAGAAATTGGTACTTTGTTTCATTCTACTTGGTCCTGTTCAAAAATACTACCTTTTGGACAAACTTAAGAAGCTTTTTAGAACAGATTATCGGAATACAACTTCCATACAACCCAAGATTTTTGTTATTGGGTGATGTTGAAGGAATAAGACCACAACTTAAAATGAATAAATATCAGAAAGAATTTATAAAAATTGCACTAGCAGTAGCCAAAAAAACTATCGCAGTTACTTGGAAATCTGATTCCTATTTAAGTATGGACCTTTGGAATAATGAAATTTCTAACTGTATCCCACTTGAAAAAATTACTTATAATTTAAGGAACAAATATGATACTTTTTTAAATATCTGGCGTCCTTATCTACAAAAGAGGGGCCTATATATATAGAAGAATTGTTCATATTTACAATGGTTCTTTTGGGAGAGATGTATATACATATACAGTTTATTCTGTTTGGAATTCCATGGGGCGTGTGCAGGACCACCAACAACCAGGCAGTCTTTAATCTTTTTTTCTTTTCTTTCTTTTTCTTATTTGGGGTTAACATTTGAGAGGTTTTGCAAAATTATTGCAATTAATTTAATGCATATAACATCCATGGGGGGTCGCTAGATGACTTTAATGCAAGGCCATCACTGCATTTAACATTGCAGTAGCCTGCAAAGTTATCCTAATACGATGCATTAGTCACGTTTAACATTTGAGAGGTTTTGCAGGATTATTATTGCATTTCACATCGCAGGGTGTTGCAATATTTCTTTAATGCAAGGCGATCACTGCATTTAACATTGCAGCAGCCTGAAAAGTCATCCTAATGCGATGCCGGGGGTAGTAAATACAATAATAATACTATAGTAATAATAATTTATATTATTAATAATAATAAGAATTAATCAAAGATTGATTGATCGATCGGTGGGTGGGTGGATGGATGTCAGGGGGAACCGTACACCAATAAAGATTTTAATGGTACCATGCATTAGTTGCATTGAACATTTGAGAGATTTTGCATGATTATTACAATGATTTTAATGCGTTTAATAGACAATAGACAATAGACAATAGACAATAGACAATAGGTGCAGGAGTAGGCCATTCAGCCCTTCGAGCCAGCACCGCCATTCAATGCGATCATGGCTGATCACTATCAATCAGTACCCCGTTCCTGCCTTCTCCCCATACCCCCTCACTCCGCTATCCTTAAGAGCTCTATCCAGCTCTCTCTTGAAAGCATCCAACGAACTGGCCTCCACTGCCTTCTGAGGCAGAGAATTCCACACCTTCACCACCCTCTGACTGAAAAGTTCTTCCTCATCTCCGTTCTAAATAGCCTACCCCTTATTCTCAAACTGTGGCCCCTTGTTCTGGACTCCCCCAACATTGGGAACATGTTATCTGCCTCTAATGTGTCCAATCCCCTAATTATCTCATATGTTTCAATAAGATCTCCCCTCATCCTTCTAAATTCCAGTGTATACAAGCCCAATCGCTCCAGCCTTTCAACATACGACAGTCCCGCCATTCCGGGAATTAATCTAGTGAACCTACGCTGCACGCCCTCCATAGCAAGAATATCCTTCCTCAAATTTGGAGACCAAAACTGCACACAATACTCCAGGTGCGGTCTCACCAGGGCCCGGTACAACTGTAGAAGGACCTCTTTGCTCCTATACTCAACTCCTCTTGTTACGAAGGCCAACATTCCATTGGCTTTCTTCACTGCCTGCTGAACCTGCATGCTTCCTTTCATTGACTGATGCACTAGGACACCCAGATCTCGTTGAACTCCCCCTCCTCCTAACTTGACACCATTCAGATAATAATCTGCCTTTCTATTCTTACTTCCAAAGTGAATAACCTCACACTTATCTACATTAAACTGCATCTGCCATGTATCCACCCACTCACACAACCTGTCCAAGTCACCCTGCAGCCTTATTGCATCTTCCTCACAATTCACACTACCCCCCAACTTAGTATCATCTGCAAATTTGCTAATGGTACTTTTAATCCCTTCGTCTAAGTCATTAATGTATATCGTAAATAGCTGGGGTCCCAGCACCGAACCTTGCGGTACCCCACTGGTCACTGCCTGCCATTCCGAAAGGGACCCATTTATCCCCACTCTTTGCTTTCTGTCTGTTAACCAATTTTCTATCCATGTCAGTACCCTACCCCCAATACCATGTGCCCTAATTTTGCCCACTAATCTCCTATGTGGGACCTTGTCGAAGGCTTTCTGAAAGTCGAGGTACACCACATCCACTGATTCTCCCTTGTCAATTTTCCTAGTTACATCCTCAAAAAATTCCAGTAGATTTGTCAAGCATGATTTCCCCTTCGTAAATCCATGCTGACTCGGAATGATCCCGTTACTGCTATCCAAATGCTCAGCAATTTCGTCTTTTATAATTGACTCCAGCATTTTCCCCACCACTGATGTCAGACTAACTGGTCTATAATTACCCGTTTTCTCTCTCCCTCCTTTCTTAAAAAGTGGGATAACATTTGCTATTCTCCAATCCACAGGAACTGATCCTGAATCTATAGAACATTGAAAAATGATCTCCATTGCTTCCACTATTTCTAGAGCCACCTCCTTAAGTACTCTGGGATGCAGACCATCAGGCCCTGGGGATATATCAGCTTTCAGTCCCATCAGTCTACCCAAAACCATTTCCTGCCTAATGTGGATTTCCTTCAGTTCCTCCATCACCCTAGGTTCTCCAGCCCCTAGAACATTTGGGAGATTGTGTGTATCTTCCTCAGTGAAGACAGATCCAAAGTAACGGTTTAACTCGTCTGCCATTTCTTTGTTCCCCATAATAAATTCCCCTGCTTCTGTCTTCAAGAGACCCACATTTGCCTTGACTATTTTTTTCCTCTTCACGTACCTAAAAAAACTTTTGCTATCCTCCTTTATATTATTGGCTAGTTTACCCTCGTACCTCATCTTTTCTCCTCGTATTGCCTTTTTAGTTAACTTTTGTTGCTCTTTAAAAGAGTCCCAATCCTCTGTCTTCCCACTCTTCTTTGCTATGTTATACTTCCTCTCCTTAATTTTTATGCTGTCCCTGACTTCCCTTGTCAGTCACAGGTGTCTCTTACTCCCCTTAGAGTCTTTCCACCTCTTTGGAATAAATTGATCCTGCAACCTCTGCATTATTCCCAGGAATACCTGCCATTGCTGTTCTACCGTCTTCCCTGCTAGGGCCTCCTTCCAATCAATTTTGGCCAGCTCCCGCCTCATGCCTCTGTAATCCCCTTTGCTATACTGTAATACCGACACTTCCGATTTTCCCTTCTGCCTTTCCATTTGCAGAGTAAAACTTATCATGTTGTGATCACTGCCTCCTAATGGCTCTTTTACCTCTAGTCCCCTTATCAGATCAGGATCATTACACAACACTAAATCCAGAATTGCCTTCTCCCTGGTAGGCTCCAGTACAAGCTGTTCTAAGAATCCATCTCGAAGGCACTCTACAAACTCTCTTTCCTGGGGTCCATTTCCAACCTGATTTTCCCAGTCTACCTGCATGTTGAAATCTCCCATAACCACCGTAGCATTACATTTTTGACACGCCAATTTTATCTCCTGATTTAACTTGCACCCTAAGTCGAGGCTACTGTTTGGGGGCCTATAGATAACTCCCATTAGGGTCTTTTTACCCTTACAATTTCTCATTTCTATCCATACTGATTCAACATCTCCTGATTCTATGTCACCCCTTGCAAGGGAATGAATATCATTCCTTACCATCAGAGCAACCCCACCCCCTCTGCCCACCTGTCTGTCTTTTCTATACGTTGTGTACCCCTGAATATTCAGTTCCCAGCCCTGGTCCTCTTGTAGCCATGTCTCAGTGATCCCTACAACATCATACTTGCCCATGACTAACTGAGCCTCAAGCTCATCCACTTTATTTTTTATACTACGCGCATTTAAGTACAACACTTTAACTTCTGTATTTACCTCCCCTCTCACATCGTTCACAATTGGCCCTGCCCTTAATTTCTTTTCCGCTCTAGAACTTCTGTTCCCATTCTTCCGAGAGTCTTTTGCAATATCTCCTGTATTCCCTTTTACCTCATCTTCATATTCACAATTTGTTAACCCCTCCCCCCCACTACTTAGTTTAAAGCCACAGGTGTCACACTAGCAAACCTGCCTGCCAGAATGTTTGTCCCCCTGCTGTTAAGATGCAACCCGTCCCTTTTGTACAAGTCACCCCTAGCCCAGAAGAGATCCCAGTGGTCCAGAAATCTAAATCCCTGCTCTCTGCACCAGTCCCTCAGCCATAAATTCATACCCTCTATCTCTCTGTTCCTGGCCTCACCAGCACGAGGTACCGGTAGCAGTCCAGAGATAACTACCTTCGACGTCCTACTTCTCAGCGTTTTTCCCAACTCTCTAAACTCCCGCTGTAGCACCTCCTTCCTCTTCCGCCCGACGTCATTCGTGCCCACGTGCACAACGACTTCAGGTTGATCGCCTTCCCTCGCTAGGATTTTCTGAAGCCGGTCTGTGATGTGTTGAACCCTGGCACCAGGGAGGCAACAGACCATCCTCAAGTCCCTCCTGCTGCCACAGAATCTTCTGTCCGTCCCTCGGACTATGGAGTCACCGACCACTACGGATCTTCCAGACTTCGGTCTCCCCTGTCGAGTATCAATAGACAATAGACAATAGACAATAGGTGCAGGAGTAGGCCATTCAGCCCTTCGAGCCAGCACCGCCATTCAATGCGATCATGGCTGATCACTATCAATCAGTACCCCGTTCCTGCCTTCTCCCCATACCCCCTCACTCCGCTATCCTTAAGAGCTCTATCCAGCTCTCTCTTGAAAGCATCCAACGAACTGGCCTCCACTGCCTTCTGAGGCAGAGAATTCCACACCTTCACCACCCTCTGACTGAAAAAGTTCTTCCTCATCTCCGTTCTAAATGGCCTACCCCTTATTCTCAAACTGTGGCCCCTTGTTCTGGACTCCCCCAACATTGGGAACATGTTATCTGCCTCTAATGTGTCCAATCCCCTAATTATCTTATATGTTTCAATAAGATCCCCCCTCATCCTTCTAAATTCCAGTGTATACAAGCCCAATCGCTCCAGCCTTTCAACATACGACAGTCCCGCCATTCCGGGAATTAATCTAGTGAACCTACGCTGCACGCCCTCCATAGCAAGAATATCCTTCCTCAAATTTGGAGACCAAAACTGCACACAGTACTCCAGGTGCGGTCTCACCAGGACCCGGTACAACTGTAGAAGGACCTCTTTGCTCCTATACTCAACTCCTCTTGTTACGAAGGCCAACATTCCATTGGCTTTCTTCACTGCCTGCTGAACCTGCATGCTTCCTTTCATTGACTGATGCACTAGGACACCCAGATCTCGTTGAACTCCCCCTCCTCCTAACTTGACACCATTCAGATAATAATCTGCCTTTCTATTCTTACTTCCAAAGTGAATAACCTCACACTTATCTACATTAAACTGCATCTGCCATGTATCCGCCCACTCACACAACCTGTCCAGGTCACCCTGCAGCCTTATTGCATCTTCCTCACAATTCACACTACCCCCCAACTTAGTATCATCTGCAAATTTGCTAATGGTACTTTTAATCCCTTCGTCTAAGTCATTAATGTATATCGTAAATAGCTGGGGTCCCAGCACCGAACCTTGCGGTACCCCACTGGTCACTGCCTGCCATTCCGAAAGGGACCCATTTATCCCCACTCTTTGCTTTCTGTCTGTTAACCAATTTTCTATCCATGTCAGTACCCTACCCCCAATACCATGTGCCCTAATTTTGCCCACTAATCTCCTATGTGGGACCTTGTCGAAGGCTTTCTGAAAGTCGAGGTACACCACATCCACTGACTCTCCCTTGTCAATTTTCCTAGTTACATCCTCAAAAAATTCCAGTAGATTTGTCAAGCATGATTTCCCCTTCGTAAATCCATGCTGACTCGGAACGATCCCGTTACTGCTATCCAAATGCTCAGCAATTTCGTCTTTTATAATTGACTCCAGCATTTTCCCCACCACTGATGTCAGACTAACTGGTCTATAATTACCCGTTTTCTCTCTCCCTCCTTTCTTAAAAAGTGGGATAACATTTGCTATTCTCCAATCCACAGGAACTGATCCTGAATCTATAGAACATTGAAAAATGATCTCCAATGCTTCCACTATTTCTAGAGCCACCTCCTTAAGTACTCTGGGATGCAGACCATCAGGCCCTGGGGATTTATCAGCCTTCAGTCCCATCAGTCTACCCAAAACCATTTCCTGCCTAATGTGGATTTCCTTCAGTTCCTCCATCACCCTAGGTTCTCCAGCCCATAGAACATTTGGGAGCATTTGCCAACAGGTCCGCCACTCGGACTGGAAACGTCTTCTGCCCCGACAGTTCCCAAGAGGGTATACCTATTTGCAATAGGCACAGCCACTGGGGTCTCCTGTAGTCCTGTACCCCAGAACAGCTGCAATTTTGCTTTAATGCAAGGCCTGCGCTGCATTTAACATTGCAGGAGCCTGCAAAGTTGTTCTAATGCATTGTATTAATTGCATTTAACATTTGAGAGGTTTTGCAAAATTATTGCAATTAATTTTATTGCATTTAACATCCCAGGGGGTTGCAATATTGCTTTAATGCAACGCCAGCGCTGCATTTAACAATGCAGCAGCCTGCAAAGTTATCCTAATACGATGCTTTAGTCGCATTTAACATTTGAGAGGTTTTGCAGGATTATTATTGCATTTCACATCGCAGGGTGTTGCAATATTTCTTTAATGCAAGGCGATCACTGCATTTCACATTGCAGCAGCCAGAAAAGTCATCCTAATGCGATGCATTTGTTGCATTTAACATTTGAGAGGTTTTGCAAAATTATTGCAATTAATTTAATGCATATAACATCCATGGGGGGTCGCTAGATGACTTTAATGCAAGGCCATCACTGCATTTAACATTGCAGTAGCCTGCAAAGTTATCCTAATACGATGCATTAGTCACGTTTAACATTTGAGAGGTTTTGCAGGATTATTATTGCATTTCACATCGCAGGGTGTTGCAATATTTCTTTAATGCAAGGCGATCACTGCATTTAACATTGCAGCAGCCAGAAAAGTCATCCTAATGCGATGCATTTGTTGCATTTAACATTTGAGAGGTTTTGCAAAATTATTGCAATTAATTTAATCCATATAACATCCATGGGGGGTCGCAAGATGACTTTAATGCAAGGCCATCACTGCATTTAACATTGCAGTAGCCTGCAAAGTTATCCTAATACGATGCATTAGTCACGTTTAACATTTGAGAGGTTTTGCAGGATTATTATTGCATTTCACATCGCAGGGTGTTGCAATATTTCTTTAATGCAAGGCGATCACTGCATTTAACATTGCAGCAACCTGAAAAGTCATCCTAATGCGATGCCGGGGGTAGTAAATACAATAATAATACTATAGTAATAATAATTTATATTATTAATAATAATAAGAATTAATCAAAGATTGATTGATCGATCGGTGGGTGGGTGGATGGATGTCAGGGGGAACCGTACACCAATAAAGATTTTAATGGTACCATGCATTAGTTGCATTCAACATTTGAGAGATTTTGCATGATTATTACAATGATTTTAATGCGTTTAATACCCCAGAACAGCTGCAATTTTGCTTTAATGCAAGGCCTGCGCTGCATTTAACATTGCAGGAGCCTGCAAAGTTGTTCTAATGCGTTGCATTAATTGCATTTAACATTTGAGAGGTTTTGCAAAATTATTGCAATTAATTTTATTGCATTTAACATCCCAGGGGGTTGCAATATTGCTTTAATGCAACGCCAGCGCTGCATTTAACAATGCAGCAGCCTGCAAAGTTATCCTAATACGATGCTTTAGTCGCATTTAACATTTGAGAGGTTTTGCAGGATTATTATTGCATTTCACATCGCAGGGTGTTGCAATATTTCTTTAATGCAAGGCGATCACTGCATTTAACATTGCAGCAGCCAGAAAAGTCATCCTAATGCGATGCATTTGTTGCATTTAACATTTGAGAGGTTTTGCAAAATTATTGCAATTAATTTAATGCATAAAACATCCATGGGGGGTCGCTAGATGACTTTAATGCAAGGCCATCACTGCATTTAACATTGCAGTAGCCTGCAAAGTTATCCTAATACGATGCATTAGTCACGTTTAACATTTGAGAGGTTTTGCAGGATTATTATTGCATTTCACATCGCAGGGTGTTGCAATATTTCTTTAATGCAAGGTGATCACTGCATTTAACATTGCAGGAGCCTGAAAAGTCATCCTAATGTGATGCCGGGGGTAGTAAATACAATAATAATACTATAGTAATAATAATTTATATTATTAATAATAATAAGAATTAATCAAAGATTGATTGATTGATCGATCGGTGGGTGGGTGGATGGATGTCAGGGGGAACCGTACACCAATAAAGATTTTAATGATACCATGCATTAGTTGCATTGAACATTTGAGAGATTTTGCATGATTATTACAATGATTTTAATGCGTTTAATACCCCAGAACAGCTGCAATTTTGCTTTAATGCAAGGCCTGCGCTGCATTTAACATTGCAGGAGCCTGCAAAGTTGTTCTAATGCGTTGCATTAATTGCATTTAACATTTGAGAGGTTTTGCAAAATTATTGCAATTAATTTTATTGCATTTAACATCCCAGGGGGTTGCAATATTGCTTTAATGCAACGCCAGCGCTGCATTTAACAATGCAGCAGCCTGCAAAGTTATCCTAATACGATGCTTTAGTCGCATTTAACATTTGAGAGGTTTTGCAGGATTATTATTGCATTTCACATCGCAGGGTGTTGCAATATTTCTTTAATGCAAGGCGATCACTGCATTTAACATTGCAGCAGCCAGAAAAGTCATCCTAATGCGATGCATTTGTTGCATTTAACATTTGAGAGGTTTTGCAAAATTATTGCAATTAATTTAATGCATATAACATCCATGGGGGGTCGCTAGATGACTTTAATGCAAGGCCATCACTGCATTTAACATTGCAGTAGCCTGCAAAGTTATCCTAATACGATGCATTAGTCACGTTTAACATTTGAGAGGTTTTGCAGGATTATTATTGCATTTCACATCGCAGGGTGTTGCAATATTTCTTTAATGCAAGGCGATCACTGCATTTAACATTGTAGCAGCCTGAAAAGTCATCCTAATGCGATGCCGGGGGTAGTAAATACAATAATAATACTATAGTAATAATAATTTATATAATTAATAATAATAAGAATTAATCAAAGATTGATTGATTGATCGATCGGTGGGTGGGTGGATGGATGTCAGGGGGAACCGTACACCAATAAAGATTTTAATGGTACCATGCATTAGTTGCATTGAACATTTGAGAGATTTTGCATGATTATTACAATGATTTTAATGCGTTTAATACCCCAGAACAGCTGCAATTTTGCTTTAATGCAAGGCCTGCGCTGCATTTAACATTGCAGGAGCCTGCAAAGTTGTTCTAATGCGTTGCATTAATTGCATTTAACATTTGAGAGGTTTTGCAAAATTATTGCAATTAATTTTATTGCATTTAACATCCCAGGGGGTTGCAATATTGCTTTAATGCAACGCCAGCGCTGCATTTAACAATGCAGCAGCCTGCAAAGTTATCCTAATACGATGCTTTAGACGCATTTAACATTTGAGAGGTTTTGCAGGATTATTATTGCATTTCACATCGCAGGGTGTTGCAATATTTCTTTAATGCAAGGCGATCACTGCATTTAACATTGCAGCAGCCAGAAAAGTCATCCTAATGCGATGCATTTGTTGCATTTAACATTTGAGAGGTTTTGCAAAATTATTACAATTAATTTAATGCATATAACATCCATGGGGGGTCGCTAGATGACTTTAATGCAAGGCCATCACTGCATTTAACATTGCAGTAGCCTGCAAAGTTATCCTAATACGATGCATTAGTCACGTTTAACATTTGAGAGGTTTTGCAGGATTATTATTGCATTTCACATCGCAGGGTGTTGCAATATTTCTTTAATGCAAGGCGATCACTGCATTTAACATTGCAGCAGCCTGAAAAGTCATCCTAATGCGATGCCGGGGGTAGTAAATACAATAATAATACTATAGTAATAATAATTTATATAATTAATAATAATAAGAATTAATCAAAGATTGATTGATTGATCGATCGGTGGGTGGGTGGATGGATGTCAGGGGGAACCGTACACCAATAAAGATTTTAATGGTACCATGCATTAGTTGCATTGAACATTTGAGAGATTTTGCATGATTATTACAATGATTTTAATGCGTTTAATACCCCAGAACAGCTGCAATTTTGCTTTAATGCAAGGCCTGCGCTGCATTTAACATTGCAGGAGCCTGCAAAGTTGTTCTAATGCGTAGCATTAATTGCATTTAACATTTGAGAGGTTTTGCAAAATTATTGCAATTAATTTTATTGCATTTAACATCCCAGGGGGTTGCAATATTGCTTTAATGCAACGCCAGCGCTGCATTTAACAATGCAGCAGCCTGCAAAGTTATCCTAATACGATGCTTTAGTCGCATTTAACATTTGAGAGGTTTTGCAGGATTATTATTGCATTTCACATCGCAGGGTGTTGCAATATTTCTTTAATGCAAGGCGATCACCGCATTTAACATTGCAGCAGCCAGAAAAGTCATCCTAATGCGATGCATTTGTTGCATTTAACATTTGAGAGGTTTTGCAAAATTATTGCAATTAATTTAATGCATATAACATTCATGGGGGGTCGCTAGATGACTTTAATGCAAGGCCATCACTGCATTTAACATTGCAGTAGCCTGCAAAGTTATCCTAATATGATGCTTTAGTCACGTTTAACATTTGAGAGGTTTTGCAGGATTATTATTGCATTTCACATCGAAGGTGTTGCAATATTTCTTTAATGCAAGGCGATCACTGCATTTAACATTGCAGCAGCCAGAAAAGTCATCCTAATGCGATGCATTTGTTGCATTTAACATTTGAGAGGTTTTGCAAAATTATTGCAATTAATTTAATGCATATAACATCCATGGGGGGTCGCTAGATGACTTTAATGCAAGGCCATCACTGCATTTAACAATGCAGCAGCCTGCCAAGTTTTCCTAATACGATGCTTTAGTCACGTTTAACATTTGAGAGGTTTTGCAGGATTATTATTGCATTTCACATCGCAGGGTGTTGCAATATTTCTTTAATGCAAGGCGATCACTGCATTTAACATTGCAGCAGCCAGAAAAGTCATCCTAATGCGATGCATTTGTTGCATTTAACATTTGAGAGGTTTTGCAAAATTATTGCAATTAATTTAATGCATATAACATCCATGGGGGGTCGCTAGATGACTTTAATGCAAGGCCATCACTGCATTTAACAATGCAGCAGCCTGCCAAGTTTTCCCAATACGATGCTTTAGTCACGTTTAACATTTGAGAGGTTTTGCAGGATTATTATTGCATTTCACATCGCAGGGTGTTGCAATATTTCTTTAATGCAAGGCGATCACTGCATTTAACATTGCAGCAGCCAGAAAAGTCATCCTAATGCGATGCATTTGTTGCATTTAACATTTGAGAGGTTTTGCAAAATTATTGCAATTAATTTAATGCATATAACATCCATGGGGGGTCGCTAGATGACTTTAATGCAAGGCCATCACTGCATTTAACATTGCAGTAGCCTGCAAATTTATCCTAATACGATGCATTAGTCACGTTTAACATTTGAGAGGTTTTGCAGGATTATTATTGCATTTCACATCGCAGGGTGTTGCAATATTTCTTTAATGCAAGGCGATCACTGCATTTAACATTGCAGCAGCCTGAAAAGTCATCCTAATGCGATGCCGGGGGTAGTAAATACAATAATAATACTATAGTAATAATAATTTATATTATTAATAATAATAAGAATTAATCAAAGATTGATTGATTGATCGATCGGTGGGTGGGTGGATGGATGTCAGGGGGAACCGTACACCAATAAAGATTTTAATGGTACCATGCATTAGTTGCATTGAACATTTGAGAGATTTTGCATGATTATTACAATGATTTTAATGCGTTTAATACCCCAGAACAGCTGCAATTTTGCTTTAATGCAAGGCCTGCGCTGCATTTAACATTGCAGGAGCCTGCAATGTTGTTCTAATGCGTTGCATTAATTGCATTTAACATTTGAGAGGTTTTGAAAAATTATTGCAATTAATTTAATGCATATAACATCCATGGGGGGTCGCTAGATGACTTTAATGCAAGGCCATCACTGCATTTAACATTGCAGTAGCCTGCAAAGTTATCCTAATACGATGCATTAGTCACATTTAACATTTGAGAGGTTTTGCAGGATTATTATTGCATTTCACATCGCAGGGTGTTGCAATATTTCTTTAATGCAAGGCGATCACTGCATTTAAAATTGCAGCAGCCAGAAAAGTCATCCTAATGCGATGCATTTGTTGCATTTAACATTTGAGAGGTTTTGCAAAATTATTGCAATTAATTTAATGCATATAACATCCATGGGGGGTCGCTAGATGACTTTAATGCAAGGCCATCACTGCATTTAACATTGCAGTAGCCTGCAAAGTTATCCTAATACGATGCATTAGTCACGTTTAACATTTGAGAGGTTTTGCAGGATTATTATTGCATTTCACATCGCAGGGTGTTGCAATATTTCTTTAATGCAAGGCGATCACTGCATTTAACATTGCAGCAGCCTGAAAAGTCATCCTAATGCGATGCCAGGGGTAGTAAATACAATAATAATACTATAGTAATAATAATTTATATTATTAATAATAATAAGAATTAATCAAAGATTGATTGATTGATCGATCGGTGCGTGGGTGGATGGATGTCAGGGGGAACCGTACACCAATAAAGATTTTAATGGTACCATGCATTAGTTGCATTGAACATTTGAGAGATTTTGCATGATTATTACAATGATTTTAATGCGTTTAATACCCCAGAACAGCTGCAATTTTGCTTTAATGCAAGGCCTGCGCTGCATTTAACATTGCAGGAGCCTGCAAAGTTGTTCTAATGCGTTGCATTAATTGCATTTAACATTTGAGAGGTTTTGCAAAATTATTGCAATTAATTTTATTGCATTTAACATCCCAGGGGGTTGCAATATTGCTTTAATGCAACGCTAGCGCTGCATTTAACAATGCAGCAGCCTGCAAAGTTATCCTAATACGATGCTTTAGTCGCATTTAACATTTGAGAGGTTTTGCAGGATTATTATTGCATTTCACATCGCAGGGTGTTGCAATATTTCTTTAATGCAAGGCGATCACTGCATTTAACATTGCAGCAGCCAGAAAAGCCATCCTAATGCGATGCATTTGTTGCATTTAACATTTGAGAGGTTTTGCAAAATTATTGCAATTAATTTAATGCATATAACATCCATGGGGGGTCGCTAGATGACTTTAATGCAAGGCCATCACTGCATTTAACATTGCAGTAGCCTGCAAAGTTATCCTAATACGATGCATTAGTCACGTTTAACATTTGAGAGGTTTTGCAGGATTATTATTGCATTTCACATCGCAGGGTGTTGCAATATTTCTTTAATGCAAGGCGATCACTGCATTTAACATTGCAGCAGCCTGAAAAGTCATCCTAATGCGATGCCGGGGGTAGTAAATACAATAATAATACTATAGTAATAATAATTTATATTATTAATAATAATAAGAATTAATCAAAGATTGATTGATTGATCGATCGGTGGGTGGGTGGATGGATGTCAGGGGGAACCGTACACCAATAAAGATTTTAATGGTACCATGCATTAGTTGCATTGAACATTTGAGAGATTTTGCATGATTATTACAATGATTTTAATGCGTTTAATACCCCAGAACAGCTGCAATTTTGCTTTAATGCAAGGCCTGCGCTGCATTTAACATTGCAGGAGCCTGCAAAGTTGTTCTAATGCGTTGCATTAATTGCATTTAACATTTGAGAGGTTTTGCAAAATTATTGCAATTAATTTTATTGCATTTAACACCCCAGGGGTTGCAATATTGCTTTAATGCAACGCCAGCGCTGCATTTAACAATGCAGCAGCCTGCAAAGTTATCCTAATACGATGCTTTAGTCGCATTTAACATTTGAGAGGTTTTGCAGGATTATTATTGCATTTCACATCGCAGGGTGTTGCAATATTTCTTTAATGCAAGGCGATCACTGCATTTAACATTGCAGCAGCCAGAAAAGTCATCCTAATGCGATGCATTTGTTGCATTTAACATTTGAGAGGTTTTGCAAAATTATTGCAATTAATTTAATGCATATAACATCCATGGGGGGTCGCTAGATGACTTTAATGCAAGGCCATCACTGCATTTAACATTGCAGTAGCCTGCAAAGTTATCCTAATACGATGCATTAGTCACGTTTAACATTTGAGAGGTTTTGCAGGATTATTATTGCATTTCACATCGCAGGGTGTTGCAATATTTCTTTAATGCAAGGCGATCACTGCATTTAACATTGCAGCAGCCAGAAAAGTCATCCTAATGCGATGCATTTGTTGCATTTAACATTTGAGAGGTTTTGCAAAATTATTGCAATTAATTTAATGCATATAACATCCATGGGAGGTCGCTAGATGACTTTAATGCAAGGCCATCACTGCATTTAACATTGCAGTAGCCTGCAAAGTTATCCTAATACGATGCATTAGTCACGTTTAACATTTGAGAGGTTTTGCAGGATTATTATTGCATTTCACATCGCAGGGTGTTGCAATATTTCTTTAATGCAAGGCGATCAATGCATTTAACATTGCAGCAGCCTGAAAAGTCATCCTAATGCGATCCCGGGGGTAGTAAATACAATAATAATACTATAGTAATAATAATTTATATTATTAATAATAATAAGAATTAATCAAAGATTGATTGATTGATCGATCGGTGGGTGGGTGGATGGATGTCAGGGGGAACCGTACACCAATAAAGATTTTAATGGTACCATGCATTAGTTGCATTGAACATTTGAGAGATTTTGCATGATTATTACAATGATTTTAATGCGTTTAATACCCCAGAACAGCTGCAATTTTGCTTTATTGCAAGGCCTGCGCTGCATTTAACATTGCAGGAGCCTGCAAAGTTGTTCTAATGCGTTGCATTAATTGCATTTAACATTTGAGAGGTTTTGCAAAATTATTGCAATTAATTTTATTGCATTTAACATCCCAGGGGGTTGCAATATTGCTTTAATGCAACGCCAGCGCTGCATTTAACGATGCAGCAGCCTGCAAAGTTATCCTAATACGATGCTTTAGTCGCATTTAACATTTGAGAGGTTTTGCAGGATTATTATTGCATTTCACATCGCAGGGTGTTGCAATATTTCTTTAATGCAAGGCGATCACTGCATTTAACATTGCAGCAGCCAGAAAAGTCATCCTAATGCGATGCATTTGTTGCATTTAACATTTGAGAGGTTTTGCAAAATTATTGCAATTAATTTAATGCATATAACATCCATGGGGGGTCGCTAGATGACTTTAATGCAAGGCCATCACTGCATTTAACATTGCAGTAGCCTGCAAAGTTATCCTAATACGATGCATTAGTCACGTTTAACATTTGAGAGGTTTTGCAGGATTATTATTGCATTTCACATCGCAGGGTGTTGCAATATTTCTTTAATGCAAGGCGATCAATGCATTTAACATTGCAGCAGCCTGAAAAGTCATCCTAATGCGATGCCGGGGGTAGTAAATACAATAATAATACTATAGTAATAATAATTTATATTATTAATAATAATAAGAATTAATCAAAGATTGATTGATTGATCGATCGGTGGGTGGGTGGATGGATGTCAGGGGGAACCGTACACCAATAAAGATTTTAATGGTACCATGCATTAGTTGCATTGAACATTTGAGAGATTTTGCATGATTATTACAATGATTTTAATGCGTTTAATACCCCAGAACAGCTGCAATTTTGCTTTAATGCAAGGCCTGCGCTGCATTTAACATTGCAGGAGCCTGCAAAGTTGTTCTAATGCGTTGCATTAATTGCATTTAACATTTGAGAGGTTTTGCAAAATTATTGCAATTAATTTTATTGCATTTAACATCCCAGGGGGTTGCAATATTGCTTTAATGCAACGCCAGCGCTGCATTTAACGATGCAGCAGCCTGCAAAGTTATCCTAATATGATGCTTTAATCGCATTTAACATTTGAGAGGTTTTGCAGGATTATTATTGCATTTCACATCGCAGGGTGTTGCAATATTTCTTTAATGCAAGGCGATCACTGCATTTAACATTGCAGCAGCCAGAAAAGTCATCCTAATGCGATGCATTTGTTGCATTTAACATTTGAGAGGTTTTGCAAAATTATTGCAATTAATTTAATGCATATAACATCCATGGGGGGTCGCTAGATGACTTTAATGCAAGGCCATCACTGCATTTAACATTGCAGTAGCCTGCAAAGTTATCCTAATACGATGCATTAGTCACGTTTAACATTTGAGAGGTTTTGCAGGATTATTATTGCATTTCACATCGCAGGGTGTTGCAATATTTCTTTAATGCAAGGCGATCACTGCATTTAACATTGCAGCAGCCTGAAAAGTCATCCTAATGCGATGCCGGGGGTAGTAAATACAATAATAATACTATAGTAATAATAATTTATATTATTAATAATAATAAGAATTAATCAAAGATTGATTGATTGATCGATCGGTAGGTGGGTGGATGGATGTCAGGGGGAACCGTACACCAATAAAGATTTTAATGGTACCGTGCATTAGTTGCATTGAACATTTGAGAGATTTTGCATGATTATTACAATGATTTTAATGCGTTTAATACCCCAGAACAGCTGCAATTTTGCTTTAATGGAAGGCCTGCGCTGCATTTAACATTGCAGGAGCCTGCAAAGTTGTTCTAATGCGTTGCATTAATTGCATTTAACATTTGAGAGGTTTTGCAAAATTATTGCAATTAATTTTATTGCATTTAACATCCCAGGGTGTTGCAATATTGCTTTAATGCAACGCCAGCGCTGCATTTAACAATGCAGCAGCCGGCAAAGTTATCCTAATACGATGCTTTAGTCGCATTTAACATTTGAGAGGTTTTGCAGGATTATTATTGCATTTCACATCGCAGGGTGTTGCAATATTTCTTTAATGCAAGGCGATCACTTCATTTAACATTGCAGCAGCCAGAAAAGTCATCCTAATGCGATGCATTTGTTGCATTTAACATTTGAGAGGTTTTGCAAAATTATTGCAATTAATTTAATGCATATAACATCCATGGGGTGTCGCTAGATGACTTTAATGCAAGGCCATCACTGCATTTAACATTGCAGTAGCCTGCAAAGTTATCCTAATACGATGCATTAGTCACGTTTAACATTTGAGAGGTTTTGCAGGATTATTATTGCATTTCACATCGCAGGGTGTTGCAATATTTCTTTAATGCAAGGCGATCACTGCATTTAACATTGCAGCAGCCAGAAAAGTCATCCTAATGCGATGCATTTGTTGCATTTAACATTTGAAAGGTTTTGCAAAATTATTGCAATTAATTTAATGCATATAACATCCATGGGGGGTCGCTAGATGACTTTAATGCAAGGCCATCACTGCATTTAACATTGCAGTAGCCTGCAAAGTTATCCTAATACGATGCATTAGTCACGTTTAACATTTGAGAGGTTTTGCAGGATTATTATTGCATTTCACATCGCAGGGTGTTGCAATATTTCTTTAATGCAAGGCGATCACTGCATTTAACATTGCAGCAGCCAGAAAAGTCATCCTAATGCGATGCATTTGTTGCATTTAACATTTGAGAGGTTTTGCAAAATTATTGCAATTAATTTAATGCATATAACATTCATGGGGGGTCGCTAGATGACTTTAATGCAAGGCCATCACTGCATTTAACATTGCAGCAGCCTGAAAAGTCATCCTAATGCGATGCCGGGGGCAGTAAATACAATAATAATACTATAGTAATAATAATTTATATTATTAATAATAAGAATTAATCAAAGATTGATTGATTGATTGATCGATCGGTGGGTGGGTGGGTGGATGTCAGGAGGAACCGTACACCAATAAAGATTTTTTCACAGACAGCACTTGTTTATAACGCGCGCGCACACACACGCACGACACCTGTTTATTCTTTATCCCTGTTCCGTATAAGTATGTATGTATGTACGGGGTTAATCAATATCTGTTATGGGCTGAGTGTAAGACAAGTGTTTGGGCCCTTCAGGTTGGCGCGGGTGGCAGGCAGGCAGGCAGGCAGATAAAAGATGGCCATCGCAAGCTTGGTCACAACTGCTGGAGTGTCGGGGAGAGAGAGAGGGGGGGAGAGAGCTGGGGGAGAGGGAGAGGGGGGGAGACCCAAACACAAACACAAACACAGACCCAAACACAAACCCAAACACAGACCCAAACACAAACCCAAACACAAACCCAAACACAAACCCAAACACAGACTCAAACACAGACCCAATCACAGACCTAAACACAGACCCACACACACACACCCACACACACACCCACACACACACACCCACACACACACCCACACACACACCCACACACACACACCCACACACACACCCACACACACACCCACACACACACAGACACACACAGACCCACACACATCAGACACACTTCCCAGAAGCACTTCCACATGCCGGATAGTCTCCTCCCTGCCCTGGAGGTTCCGCTACGTGCCGGGGGTAGTAAATACAATAATAATACTATAGTAATAATAATTAATATTATTAATAATAATAAGAATTAATCAAAGATTGATTGATTGATCGATTGGTGGGTGGGTGGATGGATGTCAGGAGGAACCGTACACCAGTAATGATTTTAATGCGTTGCATTAATTGCATTTAACATTTTAGAAGGTTGAGGGGGGATCTTATTGAAACATATAAGATAATTAGGGGATTGGACACATTAGAGGCAGGGAGTCCAGAACAAGGGGCCACATTTTAAGAATAAGGGGTAGGCCATTTAGAACGGAGATGAGGAAGAACTTTTTCAGTCAGAGAGTGGTGAAGGTGTGGAATTCTCTGCCTCAGAAGGCAGTGAAGGCCAGTTCGTTGGATGCTTTCAAGAGAGAGCTGGATAGAGCTCTTAAGGATAGCGGAGTGAGGGGGTATGGGGAGAAGGCAGGAACGGGGTACTGATTGAGAGTGATCAGCCATGATCGCATTGAATGGCGGTGCTGGCTCGAAGGGCTGAATGGCCTACTCCTGCACCTATTGTCTATTGTCTATTGCCCACTCCCCCCTATCCACACAGTCCTCCCCTCTCAATTCCCACATTCCTCATTTCTCTCCACAATCCCCATCCTCCCTCAAAACTCCTCCCTCTCTCTCTCACCACACACCTTCCTCTCTCTCACACCCATCTCCTCTCCCTCTCCCCCACTCTCCCCCACTCTCCCCCTCCATCCCCACATTCATCCCACTCTCTCCCCACACAATCCTTCCACACTTTCTCTCACACTCCTCCCTCCCCAGTCCCCTAAAACCCACCTCTCTCCCCACAGTCCTCCCCGTCATTCTCCCCACAATCCCCCTCTCTCTCCTCACACTCCTCTCTCGCTCCCCACATTCATCCTGTCTACTCTATCTCCCGACTCCCTGTCTCTCCCCACACTATTCAATTCCTCTCCCCAAACCCCCTCTCTTCCCACCCTCCATCCCCTCCCAACACTCATCCCATTTCTCTCCCCACACACCTCTCTCTCTCTCCACGTTCCTCCCCTCTTCCTCCCCACACTCTTCACTGTCTTTCTCTCTGGATAAGCAGTGACATTATCAGTGTGGTCAGTGATGGGTCTGGATAAGCAGTGACATTATCAGTGTGGTCAGTGATGGGTCTGGATAAGCAGTGACATGATCTCATTAAATCTGCCCCCGATGTTTTACATTTGATATGATGTGAAATAAAGAATTCTTTCTTTTTTGTCTCTTCTGTTTTTATTGTTTTTTCACTGAGAAATATACAAAACAGTACAACACCATCAACATGAATAAAATAAAATAAGAAAAACAACAAAAATAAATAAATAAATGAATTGATAACTAAATAAATAAAGGAGATAAATAGATAAATAAATACATTTGAACAAGACAGTGTGGTACACTTACCAAATAAAATATAAAAAAGTAACAATGATTGTTTATCTAGAGATATTTCAATATTCGCACAAACATACCATCTAGTTCTATACAACACAGTCTTCCAATATCTAGATCGGCATTTATCCAGTTGGTGTCATGGCTGAAATAAACGATCCATTTTTCCCACATCTTCTCAAAGAATCCCTTCCTTTTAATTCAAATGTTCGATTCTAAAGGGTTTGAGGAAGGATATTCTTGCTATTGAGGGCGTGCAGCGTAGATTTACTAGGTTAATTCCCGGAATGGCGGGACTGTCATATGTTGAAAGACTGGAGCGACGAGGCTTGTATACACTGGAATTTAGAAGGATGAGAGGGGATATTATCGAAACATATAAGATTATTAAGGGGTCACAGTTTAAGAATAAAGGGTAGGCCATTTAGAGCGGAGATGATTAAAAACGTTTTCAGAGAGTTGTAAATCTGTGGAATTCTCTGCCTCAGATGGCAGTGGAGGTCAATTCTCTCAATGCATTCAAGAGAGAGCTGGATAGAGCTCTTAAGGATAGCGGAGTCAGGGGGTATGAGGAGAAGGCAGGAACGGGGTACTGATTGAGAATGATCAGCCATGATCACATTGAATGGTGGTACTGGCTCGAAAGGCCGAATGGCCTACTCCTGCACCTATTGTCTATTGTTAACTCGTTCAGTATCCATAATTAATCTAAACTTTAATGAGCACTAATTCCATCTTGCTGCTCTATCCACGCTGGTAAACACGGCAGCTGAAGATGCGTTAACTTATTATTTTCTTCTTAATTAACACAGGTTAGAAATGCTAATTAACTCTCTCCGGCATACATTTGAAAGAATAACACATAATGCTGAAAATTAAAATGCAGCTTCAGATCTGAGAAAGGGGGAGATGGCTAAATGTTCTGTGTACTTCGCCCAGTGGGGAATATTAGTTCCAGCCGGTGAACACTAGCTGTGGCTCTGTTCAATCTGCAGTTTATATTGTGGTGAACCACTTCAGACCAGGTGACAGGTAGATGTTAATTCAAACCCACAGACCAGACAGTAAGGTCGGTCTGAGAGTAAATGACCAACTCATCCGTCTGGGCTGTCCACACAGTGGCACAGAGAAAGCTGCCACACACGCAGACTTCATTTATGTGCTTATTTATCAAGTCATTCAAGAGAGCATATCTCTCATCATGCAGTGCAAACCAGGCACCCGTAGAAACTGAAATTAGCACTTCAATGATCAGGGACTGTTATTAAAAATCACCAATGTATATGACAGGCAATTATAATGTTTTCTGCTTAATCTGCATCTTTGAGAAGAGTGGACATCTATCGATGTTTAATTTCCTTGATTTCAAGGTTAGAGTTCAGTGGTAATAAAATATCCAAGGGCCATTTAAAAGCAGTTTGTCTGTTAGTGCTGTACCTGGCGCAAATTTTGAGACAAAGGTTGCCGTGTTTAATGGGGAGGGATGGTGCATTTTAGTTCATCTGAACTATTCCCATTTGCCGGCATATGGATCATCTCCCTCTAAACCATTCCCCTCATGTACCTGTCCAAATGTCTTTGTGTTCCCATTATGACGCTACCTATGGCACTATCCACCTCTATGAGGTCACTGCACTGCCTGCTGCGCTCAATGGAATAAAGTCCTGGTGAGCCCAACATTTCCCTGTAACTCCGACCCTTGTTTTCTGGCAACGTGTTGGAAAATATTTTCTTCACTCTTTGCAAATATGTGGCACATTTCCTAAACATGGTGACGTAAGATTATACACGTTACTCCAAGTGCATCCTCACCAACGTCTTGTCTATCTGAACATAACTTTCTAACTTTTACATTTTATTCACTGGCTGATGAAGACAGTGCGCCAAAAAAACCTTCTCCACCACCCTATCCCCCTGTTACTTCCCTTTTCTTACAACAATGTACTTTTATTCTGAGATCCCTCTGCTCTGCAACACTACCCAGCTAACTACCATTCACGGTGAAGATCATGCCCTGGCTTGTCTTCCCCAATTTAAAATCTCACACATCTGCAAGAAACACTATTTGAAATTTCTCAGGCGACTTTCCAATTTGAAAAAGTTCCTACTTAATCCTTGCCAACCATTTTCAATGCCTGTGATACCGCCTACTTTAGTGTCAACTGCAAACTTTTACATTAGTCCGTTACATTCTCAGGGAACTCATTGACACAGATGACAAACAACAATGAGCGCAGCACCAATCCCTGAGACAGACCACCACTCCTTGACCAATGAACAATAGACAATAGACAATAGGTGCAGGAGTAGGCCATTCAGCCCTTCGAGCCAGCACCGCCATTCAATGCGATCATGGCTGATCACTCTCAATCAGTACCCCGTTCGTGCCTTCTCCCCATACCCCCTCACTCCGCTATCCTTAAGAGCTCTATCCAGCTCTCTCTTGAAAGCATCCAACGAACTGGCCTCCACTGCCTTCTGAGGCAGAGAATTCCACACCTTCACCACCCTCTGACTGAAAAAGTTCTTCCTCATCTCCGTTCTAAATGGCCTACCCCTTATTCTTAAACTGTGGCCCCTTGTTCTGGACTCCCCCAACATTGGGAACATGTTATCTGCCTCTAATGTGTCCAATCCCCTAATTATCTTATATGTTTCAATAAGATCCCCCCTCATCCTTCTAAATTCCAGTGTATACAAGCCCAATCGCTCCAGCCTTTCAACATACGACAGTCCCGCCATTCCGGGAATTAACCTAGTGAACCTACGCTGCACGCCCTCCATAGCAAGAATATCCTTCCTCAAATTTGGAGACCAAAACTGCACACAGTACTCCAGGTGCGGTCTCACCAGGGCCCGGTACAACTGTAGAAGGACCTCTTTGCTCCTATACTCAACTCCTCTTGTTACGAAGGCCAACATTCCATTGGCTTTCTTCACTGCCTGCTGTACCTGCATGCTTCCTTTCATTGACTGATGCACTAGGACACCCAGATCTCGTTGAACTCCCCCTCCTCCTAACTTGACACCATTCAGATAATAATCTGCCTTTCTATTCTTACTTCCAAAGTGAATAACCTCACACTTATCTACATTAAACTGCATCTGCCATGTATCCGCCCACTCACACAATCTGTCCAAGTCACCCTGCAGCCTTATTGCATCTTCCTCGCAATTTACACTACCCCCCAGCTTAGTATCATCTGCAAATATGCTAATGGTATTTTAATCCCTTCATCTAAGTCATTAATGTATATCGTAAATAGCTGGGGTCCCAGCACCGAACCTTGGTCACTGCCTGCCATTCCGAAAGGGACCCATTTATCCCCACTCTTTGCTTTCTGTCTGTCAACCAATTTTCTATCCATGTCAGTACCCTACCCCCCAATACCATATGCTCTAATTTTGCCCAATAATCTCCTATGTGGCACCTTGTCGAAGGCTTTCTGAAAGTCGAGGTACACCACATCCACTGACTCTCCCCTGTCAATTTTCCTAGTTACATCCTCAAAAAATTCCAGTAGATTTGTCAAGCATGATTTCCCCTTCGTAAATCCATGCTGACTCGGAATGATCCCGTTACTGCTATCCAAATGCTCAGCAATTTCGTCTTTTATAAATGTCTGGTGTGTGGGGGCTGGGAGTCAGGTACGTGGGCGGCTGGAGGTCAGGCGTGTGGGGGCTGGGGTTCAGGTGTGTGGGGGGCTGGGGATCAGGTGTGTGGGGGGCTGGGGATCAAATGTGTGGGGGGCTGGGGCTCATGTATGCAGGGGGCTGGAGGTCAGGTTTGTGCGGGGCTGAGGGTCAGGTGTGTGTGGGGTGGCTGCTGGTCATTTTTGTGGGGAGGCTGGGGGTTAGGCGTGTGCGGGGGCTGTGGGTCAGTGGGTTAGGTGAGTGGGGGGCTGGGTATCAGGTGTGTGGGGGCTGGTGGACAGATGTATGGTGTGGCTAGCGGTCAGGTGTGTGTGGGGTCTGGGGGTCAGCTATGTGCGGGGCTGGGGTTCAGTTGTGTGGGGGGCTACGGGTGAGTTGTATGGGGGGCTGGGGGTCAGGTGGGTCGGGGGTGTTGGGGTCAGGTATGTGGGGGTGGTTGGGAGTCAGATCCGTGGGGGGGCTGAGGGTCAGGTGTGTGATGGGGCTGGGGTTCAGGTGTGTGAGGTGCTGATGGTGAGGGAGTTAGATGCGTGGGGAGGTGGTGGTCAGGTGTGTGAAGGGCTTGGGCCTCAGTTGTTCCGGTGTGTGGGGGTTGGGTGCCTGTTGTTCGGGGGTATGGGGGGGGGGCTGGGTGTCAGGTGTGTGGGGGCTTGGGGTTAGGTGTGTGGGTGGGCTGAGGGTCAGGTTGTGGGGGTCTGGGTGTCAGGTGTGTGGGGTGGCTGCGGGGTCAGGTGTGTGGTCGGGGCTGTGGTTCAGGTGTGTGGTGGGGCTTGGGGGTCAGGGGTTCAGGTGTGTGTGGGACGGCTGGTGTTCAGGTGTGTGGGGGGCTGAGGACCAGGTGTCTGGGTGTCTGGGTGTCATGTTTGTGGTAGGGGCTGCGGTTCAGGTATGTCGGGGGCTGGCGGTCATGTGAGGGGGGGGCTGGGTGTCAGGGGTCAAGTGTATGGGGGGTGGGGGTCAAGGGTGTGGGAGGCTGAATATCAGGGGTGACATGTGTTGGGGGAGGGAGCCATATGTGTGGGGGGCTGGGGATCAGGTTGCTGGGGGCTAGGGGTTCAATTGTGTGGGTGGTCTGGGGGTCAGTTGTGTCGGGCGCTGAGGGTCGTGTGTGGGTGGGCTGTGGGAGATGTGTGGTGGGGCTGGGGATCAGGTATGTGTGGGGGGCTGTGGTTCCGCAGTGTGGGGGGGGGGGAGGCTGGGGGCACCTGTTTGGGCGGCTGGGGGTCATGTGTGTGTGGGTACTGGGGATCATGGGTCAGGTGTGTGAGGAACTGGGATTTAGGTATTTGGGTGGCCATGGGGTCAGATATGTGGGTGGATTGGTGGATAAGGTGTGTGGGAGGTCAGTTGGTCAGGTGAGTTGCGGTCTGGGGGTCAAGTGTGTAGGGGAACTGTGGTTCAGGTATGTGGGGAGCTGGAGGTGAGGTGTGTGTGGGTGCTGTGGGTCAGGTGTATGTGGGGGGATTGGATGTCTGCTGCGTGGGGGCTGGGAGCCAGGTATGTGGGGGGCTGGAGATCAAGCGTGTGGCGGGCTAGGGATCAACTGTGTGGCGGGCTTGGGATCAAGTTTGTGGGGTCTGGGCTCAGGTATGCATGGGGCTGGAGTTCAGGTGTGTGCGGGGCTGGGGGTCAGGTGTGTGTGGGGGGCTGGGAGTCAGGTGTGTGGGGTGGCTGGTTGTCAGTTTTGTGGCGAGGCTTGTGGTTAGGTGTGTGCGGGGGCTGTGGGTCAGTGGGTCAGGTGAGTGGGAGGCTGTGTGTCACGTGTGTGGGGGCTGGAGGACAGGTGTGTGGTGTGGATGCAGGTCAGGTGTGTGCGTGGGCTTGGGTACAGGTGTGTGGGGGGGGCTGGGGGACGTGTCTGGCGGGCTGGGGGTCAGGTGCGTAGGGGGCTGGGGTCAGATATATGGGGGGCTGAGGGGTTCAGGTGTGTGGGTGAGGGGGGCTGGGGGACGTGTGTGACGGGCTGGGGTTTAGGCGGGTGGGGTTTGGAGTGTGGGGGGCGAGGGTTTCGGTGTGTGGGTGTCTGGGATCTGGGGGCCAGGTGTGTGGGCAGACTGGAGGTCAGGTGTGTGAGGGGACTGGGGGTCAGTTGTGTGGGAGGGCTGGGATTCAGGTGTGTGTTGTGGGGGTGGGGTCAAGTGTGTTGTGGGAGTGGGGGCCAGATGTGTTGTGGGGTGCGGTCAGGTGTGTTGTGGGGGTGGGGGTCAGGTTTGTGGAGGGGGTGGGAGAGCAGGGGGCCCGTTTTGTGGGGAGGCTGGGGTCAGCTGTGTGTGCGGGGGCTGTGGGTCAGGGGATCAAGTGTGTGGGGGGGCTGGGTTGCATTTGAGTCTGGGTTGCATTTGGGGCTCGTGTGGGCGGGGGCTGGGGCTCAGGTGTGTGGGGGGAAGGGGGTTCGGGGTGTTCGGTGACTGGGGGTCAGGGGATCTGATGAGTGGGGGGCTGGGGCTCAGGGGGTTAGATGTGTGGGGGGTTGGGGGTCATATTTGTGGGGGTCTGGGTGTCAGTGGGTCAGCTGAGTGGGGGCTGTGGGTCAAGTGTGTGGGGTCAGGGGGCCAAGTGTGCGGGTTCTGGGGGTCACGTGTGTGTGGGTCTGAGTATCAGGTATGTGGGGGGGGCGGTGGGTCACGTGTGTGGGTGGCTGGGTGTCAGGTGTTTTGGGGGGTTGTGTGTCAGTGTGTCAGGTGTGTTTGTGGCTGTAGGTCAGGGGGTCAGGTATGTGGGGCACTGAGGGTCAGGTTTGTGGGGCGCTGGGAGTCATGTGTGTGGGGGCTGGGGCTGTTGTGTGGGGGTTTTTAAGGGTCAGGTGTGTGGGTGGCTCGCGGTCAGGTGTGTGTGGGTCCTGGTGGTTATGTGTGTGTGAGGCTGGGGGGGCAGAGAGTCAGCTATGTGGGGGTGTGGGGGTCAGGTGTGTGATGGGGCTGTGGGTCAGATGTTTGGGGGCTGGGTGTCAGGTGTGTGGGGGGCTGGTGGTCAGGTTTCTGGGGAGCTGGTGGTCATGAATGTGCGGAGGCTGCGTGTCAGCGGGTCTCGAGTGCGGGGGGCTGGGTGTCAGGTGTATGGGGTCTGGGGTGCAGGTGTGTGCGGGGCTGCGGTTCAGTTGTGTGGGGGAGGCTGCGGGTGAGTTGTATGGGTGGTGGGCGTCAGGTGGGTTGGGGGGCTTGGGGTTAGGTATATGTGTGTGGTTCAGAATCAGATGCGTGGGGGGGCTGAGGGTCAGGTGTGTGATGGGGCTGGGGTTCAGGTGTATGAGGTGCTGGTGGTGAGGGGGTTAGATGAATGGGGTGGTGGTGGTCAGGTGTGTGAAGAACTTGGGCCACTGTTGCTCCGATGTGTGTGGTGTTGGGTGTCAGTTGGTCATGGGTATGGGGTGGGCTGGGTGTCAGGTGTATGGGGGCTGGGGGTTAGCTGTGTGGGTTGGCTGAGGGTCAGGTTGTGGGCGGGCTGAGGGTCAGGTTGTGGGGGTCTAGGTGTCAAGTGTGTGGGGTGGCTGGGGGGTCAGGTGTGTGGTAGGGGCTGTGGTTCAGGTGTGCGGGGGAGCTTGGGGGTCAGGGGGTCAGATGTGTGTGGGGGGGCTGGTGTTCATGTGTGGGGGGGGGCTAGGGGTCAGGTGTTTGCGGGGATGTGTGTCAGGTGTATGTGGGTCTGAGGGCCAGGTGCGTGGGATTCTGGGTGTCACGTGTGTGGTAGGTACTGCTGATCAGGTATGTTGGGGTGCTGTTGGTCATGTGTGCGGGGCTGGGTGTCAAGGGGTCAAGTGTATGGGGGCGGGGTTCAAGTGTGTGGGGATGGGTATCAGGAGTTTGTGTGTGTGGTGTGAGGGAGCCATATGTGTGGGGGGCTGGAAGTCAGGGGTGAGGGCAGCTGGGGGTTAGGGGTCAATTGTTTGGGTGGTCTGGGGTCAGTTGTGTCGGGCGCTGAGGGTCAGGTGTGTGGTTGGACTGGCGGGTGTGTGGTGGGGCTGGGGACCATGTGTGTGTGGGGGGGGCTGTGGTGCAGGAGTGTTGGGTGGCTGGGGGTCATGTGTGTGTGGGGCGGCTGTGGGTCAGGGATCAGGTGTATGGGGGACTGGGATTCATGTATATAGGTGGCCAAGGCGTCCGTTATGTGGGTGGACTGGCGGATCAGGTGTGTGGGAGGTCAGTTGGTCAGGTGTGTGGGGGGCTTTTGGTCAGGTGTGCAGGGGGTCTGGGGTTCAAGTGTGTGGGGAGCTGGAGGTGAGGTGTGTGGGGGCTGTGGGTCAGGTGTACGTGGGGGGACTGGATGTCTGGTGCATGGGGGCTGGGAGTCAGGTGTGTGGGTGGCTGGAGGTCAGGCGTGTGAGGGGCTGGGGATCAAGTGTGTGGGGGCTGGGGATCAGGTATGCAGGGGGATGGAAGTCAGGTGTGTGCAGGGTTTGGGTTCAGGTGTGTGGGTTGGCTGTTGGTCAGTTGTGTGGGGAGCTGGAGGTGAGGTGTGTGGGGACTGGAGGACAGATGTGTGGTGTGGCTGGACTTCCGGTGGCGCTATGGAGGGCTAGAGGGTAACGCCAGCCAGCTCCTCGTAAAAAACGGAGAAAAACCGGGGATAAATCGACCTACCTGCTGCCTGCTGGCCCTGCACCGATTGCTGTGAGTGACGTTATCAAGCGCGCGGCTTATAATGTATCCACAACACAGCCCACCCACGGATAGAACGAAAAGTCGGGCTACCAGGCAGAATCCGCGGGAAGGCCTGACTGAAGCCTCGGCCTCAGGTAGGACGTTATCCCAAGAAGATGTGACGAAAAAAGTGACCAAAAAAGCGGAAGGTGAGGAACTCAAAAATTTTATTGCAAGTGAAATTTCTGGTTTGAGGGAAGAAATAAAGCAGATGAATGTTGCTGGAGAAATAAAAAAAATTAAGGAGGAAATGAATGACTTAAAGCTTGAGACTAAGAATATAGCAGATGATTTGAAGAATGATTTGAAGAAAGAAATCTCTGAAATATTATTTGGACTATCAAAGGAGATGAATGAGAAAATTAAAAATGGGAAAGTTGAATTTGATGAAAGGCTGAATCCTGTGGAAAAGGCATTGAATCAGCAGACGGGTGTTATAAAAGACCTTGAAGACCTAGCCGAAACATGCGCTCACACTACAGCAAAGCTCGTTACAGAAAATCAACGTCTAACTGATATGCTGGTCAAAATAAACGAGAAATGTACTGAACTGGAAGGTCGCCAGAGAAGACAGAACTTAAGAATTGCAGGTATTCCAGAAGGGGAAGAGAAAGATCAAGATATCCGAGAATTCACTGCAAATTTACTGCAAAAAGTTTTATCTCTGGACCAAAAGCCTCAACTAGCCCGAGCACATAGAGTGATGAGACGCCAGACAAGAGTAGGCGCACCCCCAAGACAAATGATAATAAAAGTACAAAACGACTATGTTGTGGAGGAGATAATGCAAAAAGCATCAAGAAGCAGAAAGCTTGATTTTAAGGGTCACAGGATCAGCATTTACCGAGATTATCCAGCAGAGGTTGCAAGGAAACGAAAAGCATTCAACGAGACCAAAAGTATTCTGAGGGAAGTGGAGGATTTGAAATATGGTGTGAGTTATCCAGCTACCCTAAGAGTTACTTATGACAAGAAGGAATACTTTTTCACCGACCCTGTGAAAGCACTGGACTTTGCCAAGAAGATTATGCCATGAGAAGACCCCTGATGCCTCATCATGAATAAATGACTTTGCAGGACTGCATGGAATTGAATTGATGACTAAAGAAGCTGAGAAAGAAGTGGATCGGAAACTCTGCCATGGATACTAATAACTGCGCTACTAATATAATTAACTAATGAATACTAAAATTATACCGCGGTATTTTTAATAATTAGAATCAATAATTATTACTAATGACTAATACTTACTTATAAAGTTACTTATAATGGAATGATCAGAGTTAAATACAGAGCTTGATTTTATTTGTTATGTTTGGAAATCTGCTCTCTTTTTTCTTTTTTATTTCCTGCTAGTAATTTTCATAGTTATTTTTACTTTTATTTTTCCTTTAACTCTGGGTTTTATTATTTGTATCTTAACACTTCCGACTATTGGAACTTGATATACCCCCGGTAAAATATTGCTATGGAATAAAAATTCCAAGAAATATAGGGGCTGGATAAGTTCGAAACATCAACTACGGAAGTCGGTAGATGGGTAGCCATGCTAGTATGGCTAGCACTAACTGCACTAACATTAGATGTAGTTTTTTCTTTCTTTGTGCACAATACTAATTTTTTAACCTATCCTCTTTTTTTTTCTATTACAAATTATCATTATTATTTTCAGTTTGAACGGAGTTATAAATTGGAGCAAAGGAGATATATAGGTGAGAGGCATTTAAGAGTCTTAAAACTCATCTATTCAGAGTTCGGGTGCGGGGTCGGGTCTGTCGAACTGAACCATTGGCTCTATTATAGACCCCCATAGACAAAAAAATGCAAGATTTAAAAATGAATACGGGGAATGAAGGAATAACGTTTTGCAGTTGGAACGTTAAAGGTATTAATGAACCAATTAAGAGAGGTAAAGTATTAGCACATTTAAAAGCAATTAAAGCTGACGTGATTTTCATCCAAGAAACACATTTAAAAAAAGATGCCGAGCATAGGCTGAAAGCTAAATGGATAGATAAAACATATCATTCTTCTTTTACACATAAATCAAGAGGCGTAGCAATATTATTTCGGAAAGGTACTTTATTCAAACATACATCAACTATAACCGATAAGGATGGCAGATACATTATTGTAATAGGAGAATTAAATGCACAAAGAATGATTTTTGTCAATGTATATGGACCAAACTTTGATAGTCCACTGTTCTTTAAGAAAATATTTAACTGCATTCCGGAAATAGCACAACATAACTTAGTAATTGGAGGAGATTTAAATTGTACTTTAGATTCCTATTTAGACAGATCAACAAGACAAAGGAAAACCAAATCACATTCCAGTGACTTATTAAATGCATATATGGATACTAGTAATATTAAAGATGTTTGGAGAGTGGAAAACCCAACTGGACGAGAATACTCATTTTATTCACCTGTACATAAAACCTATTCAAGAATAGATTATTTTTTGGTCGACGCTAAACTTATCTCACTCACTTATAATTCAAAATACCATAATATTACAATCTCAGATCATGCACCTTTAACATTTATGATTAAAATAAATGGTAAAATGGAAAAACGGGGACAATGGAGATTTAACCCACAAATATTAAAAAATAAAACAACTCAGGAATATATTATAGAACAGATTAAGATTTTTTTCGAAATAAATGATAAACCGGAAATATCTTCTGCCCTACTATGGGAAACTTTTAAAGCATATGTCCGTGGAATTATGATATCTTCTCAAGCATTCTATAATAAAAAGAATCGGAGGGAACAACAGGAATTAGAAAAGGAGATTAAACAATTAGATACAGAGAACGCTGCTAATCCATCTATAATAATACATAATAAAATCGCTGCACTGAAATATAAATTAAATAAAATATACTCAGATCAAGTCGTAAAACACTACCAATACACCAAACAATCACAATTTGAATTTGGAGATAAACCTCATAAATTATTGGCTCGTCAACTTAGAAAGATGGAAGGAGAAAAAATAATCCATAGGATTAAATCACATACTGGCGAACCTTTAGTACAACCTAAAGATATTAATGAGAGATTTCTGCAATATTATAAAAATCTATATTCAGCTAAAACGACAGAAAATAGGATAGGAATAGAAGCATTTTTAAAAAAATGTAATCTGAAGGGGTTGGATTTACAAAATAGAGAATCACTAAATGCGGAAATTTCAGTAAAAGAAGTTGAAGAATCTATCAGATCATTAAAAAATGGTAAAACACCGGGACCAGATGGTATCGGTTCGGAATTTTATAAAACATTTTATGATCTGATCACACCACGTCTGAAGATACTTTATGAAAATATCTATATTTATCAGAAACTACCAGAAACGTTAAATGAATCTATTATAACACTTATACCTAAAATAGACAAAGATCTGGAGGACCCAGGATCATATAGAGCTATAGCTCTTTTAAATACTGATCAAAAGATACTAACGAAAATATTAGCACAAAGATTAAGCACAGTTATTAATAAACTAATTCACCCCGATCAAACAGGATTTATACCAAAACGATATTCCTCATATAACCTCAGACGATTATATAATATTATATATTCGAAAAGAGGTATTAATAAAGACTTAGTAATTATTTCGTTAGATGCGGAGAAAGCCTTTGACCAAGTGGAATGGTCTTATTTGTTTTCGGTTATGGAATTTTTTAATTTGGGAGAGAAGTTTATCACTTGGGTTAAATTATTATATACCAATCCAACAGCTAGAATAATAACAAATCAAATACTATCAAATAAATTTAATCTATTTCGAGGCTGCAGACAGGGTTGTCCTTTATCCCCACTATTGTTTGCACTTGCATTAGAACCTTTAGCTCAACGGGTGAGAATACATCCTGAAATATATGGATATGACACAACGAATACTGAAAATAAAATTTCTTTATATGCGGATGATGTATTACTTTATATCACAAACCCGGAAATTAGTATTCCAAATTTACTAAAATTAATAACTGAATTTGGATCATATTCAGGATATAGTATTAATTGGAATAAAAGTGAATTTATGCCGATAAGGGTAAATAATCTACATATATTACAACAATTTCCTTTTAAGATAGCAAACGAAAAAATAAAATATCTTGGAATTTATGTAACAAAAAGATTTGATTCTTTATTTAAATCTAATTTTCCGCTCTTATTGAATAAATTAAATAAAAATATTTTATATTGGAAAACATTACCAATCTCAATGATAGGTAGAATTAATGCAATAAAAATGATTTTTCTTCCACAATTATTATATCTTTTCCAAATGATTCCGATATATCTTCCTAAAATTTTTAAAAAAAAGATTGATTCCATAGTCACTAACTTTATCTGGGATTATAAGAGCCATAGAATAAAAAAAGAACACTTATGTAAACCAAAAATAAATGGAGGTCTAGCTCTACCAAACTTTACGTTTTATTATTGGGCAGTCAATATTAAAAATATTGACTTTTGGTTAGTAGAGACAGATAAACAACCAACCTGGTTAAAAATGGAAAAAGAAGATTGTTTGCCCTTTGAAATTAGTTCGATTTTATTCGCCAATAATAAAATAAGTAAGAAAACCTATAGTGAAAACCTTATAATAGATAGTGGAATACGTATTTGGAAACAAATAAAGAAAACATTAAAATTGGAATGTATACCACTAGCTCTTACTATTGTAAATAACATCACATTTAAACCTTCAATGATAGATAAAGGTTTTTTACAATGGAAAAACTGTGGAATTAATAAGATGGGAGATCCCTATAGGGAAAAAATTTTCCTTTCATTTCAAGAATTACAACAAATTTATGGATTACATTCAAAAGATTACTTTAGATATTTACAAATTAGAGATTATGTAAAAGCAAATACACATGAAATTAGAAATAGAAAGACAGAGATTTTTAGATGAATGTCTAAATAAACACCCAAATACAGAAAAATTGATATCATATATTTATAATATTTTACTGGAAAACGACGCTCCAAGGACAGAAATATATAGACAATCATGGGAAAATGAATTAGGTCAAATTATTAGGCCTGATATATGGGATGAAAGTTTACAACACATACATCACTGTTCGCTAAATGCTAGACACTCTCTTATACAATTTAAAATATTACATAGACTACATTATTCAAAAGCTAAATTACATAGTATTTTTCCAAATATATCTGCCATTTGTGATAAATGTCAGCAATTGGAAGCTAACTTAACGCACATATTCACAAACTGTGAAAAAATCACTAAATTCTGGACAGAAATATTTAAAATAATTTCGAATGTTGTTAATATGAAGCTGATCCCTGACTCAAACTTAATAATGCTGGGAATATTAGAAACAGATCAATTAATAACAATGAATCAAAGAATTTTTATTGATTATAGTTTAATAATTGGGAAAAAATTAATATTGAAATTCTGGAAAGGTCCTACATCCCCCACAATTAAAATGTGGATTACAGGAATGTCGGAGACACTTCATCTGGAAAGATTGAGACTTGTACTAATGGACAGGTTGAATCTTTTCAGAGGAATATGGTCTCCATTTATTGCATATTTAAAGGGTCAAAATGGCTTGGTGCGAGGACCTGACTGTGGCCTGAATAATGGAATGGAGGAAGAATTATGTATAATAAATCATGGATATATCTCCAATGATAGATAACTTTTTTAATACTCCATTCATTTCTCCAATTTGGATTTCTTATTTTTATTTTATTTTTCTCTATCTTTCCCTCTCTGGGAAAAAAAGTATAGAAATATATAAGACATAATTGTTAATATTAATAATATTACGAATGTATGTGATAAGTATATTTTATTAATATGTACTTATGTTTAATAAAAATATTTATCAAAAAAAAAAGACAATAGACAATAGACAATAGGTGCAGGAGTAGGCCATTCGGCCCTTCGAGCCAGCACCACCATTCAATGTGATCATGGCTGATCATTCTCACCGATTCAACTTGCAGATAAAAAAATTGGGAATCCTTAACCAGCACTCCCAAGTCCCTTTGCACTTCCGATTTATGGATTATTTCCCCACTTAGACAATAGTCTACGCCATTATTCCTACTACAAAATACTCCGCACTTTGCTACACTATATTCCATCTGCCACTTCTCTGCCCATCCCCCAACATGTCCAAGTCCTTCTGCGGAGTCCCTGCTTTCTCTAAACTACCTGCCCTTCCACCTCTTTTCGTAACATCCGCAAACTTGGCCACAAAGCCTTCAATCCCCTCGTCCAAATCATAATATAAAACGTGGAGTAGCGGACAAACAACGATCCTTGAAGTTCTCAACTAGTTACTCTTCGCCAACTAGAAAAAAATCCCCCTTTATTGCCACTCTTTGTCTTCTGCCATCCAGCCAACCAGTTATCCATGCTGGTATCTGCCGTTTGACAGCGTGGGCTCTCATCTTCATAAGCAGCCATCTTGTGACACATTATCAAAGGTTTTCTGAAAATCAAAGTAAACAACACCTACTAATAATAATAATAATAATATATTTATTTTATATAGCGCCTTAACACATGCACAAAGCGCTTTACAAATACAATTAACATAGAAACAAACAGACAAACAGACAAACTATCCTGACGGAAAAGCGGCGAATAATCAACGCCAGCGTCCTCTCACGTCAGGGTCCGGCAGTAGACATTAAAGAACACAAGACACACAGATACAATTTTTTACACAAACAGCCATCACAGTGATTGCTCTAGGCATACCCTCACTGTGATGGAAGGCAAAGTCTTATCTCCTCCTCGTTCTTCTCCCGTGGCGCCACGAGGCGTCCCTCCTTTGGCTGTCTTGCTATTTACTTCTTCAGATAATTCCAGCAAATTTATCAAACACGACCTTCCCTTCACAAAGCCATGCCAACTTATGCCTATTTCATCGTGCACTTATAAATACTCTGTCACATCATCCTGTATAACGGGTCCTAAAATCTTACCACCCACTCCAGTGGTGTTGGAGGCAGATACAATAGTGATATTTAAGACAAGTTCCGATTTTCAGATAATGAAGGGATATGCATTGTGAGCAGGCAGGTAAGGGTGGTCGTCTCATGTTCGGCACGGCCATTATTAGCCGAAAGTCCTGCCGTGCCTTGTACTTCGTGTAGGAAAGAAATGCAGGTGCTGGTTTAAATCGAAGGTAGACACAAAATGCTGGTGTAACTCAACGAGACAGGCAGCATCTCTGGAGAGAAAGAATGGGTGACGTTTCGGGTCGAGACCCTTCTTAAGACTGATGTCGGAGAGGTCGGCGGGAATGATATATAATTTTGTTGGAGGCAGTGAGAATGGTGGGAGAGCTGGGAAGGAGGAGGGATGGAGAGAGAGGGAAAGCAAGGGGCTAATTGAAGTTAGAGAAGTCAATGTTCATACCGCTGGTATGTTAGCTGCCCAAGCGAAGTATGAGGTGCTGTTCCTCCAATTTGCGCTGGGCCTAATTCTGACAATGGAGGATGCCCAGGACAGAAAGTTCAGATTTGGAATGGGGAGCGGGGGTGAGTTAAAATGCTGAGCAACCGGGAGATCAGGTAGAACTGTGTGGAGCTGTTCAGCGAAACGATCGCCGATGTTGCGCTTGTTCTCGCCGATGTCACTCCATCAGTACAATCCCACAGTATACCGTTCCACCAGTACGACGCCACAGTGCGTCACTCCATCAGTACTATCCAACAGTATACCATTACACCAGTACTACCCCACAGTGCGTCGCACCACCAATGCCACCGCAGTGTCACTCCATCAATTCCATCCCACATTATGTCATAACATCAGTACTACCGCAAAGTGTGTCACCCCATCAGTACTACCCCAGAATGCGCCATTACTTCAGTACTACCCTACGTTAGGTTACTCCATCAATACTACTTCACAGTCTCACTCCATCAGTACCACATGTTACTCCATTAGTAATACCCAAGAGCGTGTCACTCTCATCAGTACAACCCCACAGTATGTCATTCCATCATTTCTTCCCGACGGTGTTTCACTCTGTCAGTACCACCTTAAGTATGTAATTTCATCAGTTCTACCCACAGTTTTTCACCCCTTCAATAATACCATCGAATGTGTCACTCCATCAGTGCCACCCCAAAATGTACCAGCCCTTCAGTACTACCCCACAGGATGCTAATCCATAAGTATTATCCCACAGCGTGTCACTCCATCAGCACTATCACATCGTCGGTTACTCCATCATTACTGCATCACAACGTGTCATTCATTCGGTACTATCCCATAGAATGCCATTGCATCAGTACTAGCAAATGGATAGTGATTCCATCAGTACTATCCCACAGTGTGTCATTCGATCAGTTCTCCCCCTCAATGTGTCACTCCATCAGAACTACACAATAATGTATCATTACATCAGTACTGCCCCATTTAGTTTCACACCATTAATACTCTCCGACAGTGTGCCTCGACATCAGTACGACCATATCGCTTGTTCCTCCATCAGTAATACCGCACACTGTGTCACTCTATCAGTAATACACCAAAATGTTTTACTCCATTAGTACCTGCCCACAGGTTGTCACTTCACTAGTATAATCCCAAAGTGTATTGCTCCATCTGTACTGCCCACATTGTGTCACTCCATCAATACTACCCCACTGGTCATCACTCCATCAATACAAGCCTACAGTGTGTTAGACGATCATTACTAGAACACATTATGTCACTCCATCAGTACAACCCTAGGGCGTGTCACTTCATTGGTACTACCGCACTATATACCATTCCATCAATACACACCCACAGTGTTTTTCAACATCAGTACCACCTTGTGTATTATTCCATTAGTACTACCACACTGGGTGTCACTCTATTAGTACTATCCAACGGTGTCTCACTCCATCAGTACTACACAATGAGTCCTTCCATCAGTACTACCCCACAGTGTTTCAATCCGCCAGTATTACTCTGGTATATGTCTATCCAACAATGCTACACCGCAGGGTATCACACAATCAGTACTCTCCCACAGTATGCTATTGCGTCAGTACTGCCACATAGTGTGCCATTCCACCAGTACTACCACAAAGTGTGTCACTCCACCAGCACTGCCCACAGTGTGCCACTGCATCAGTAATAAAATAAAGTTTGCTACTCTATCTGTACTACCCTACACTGTGCCACTTCATCAGTGCCTCCCCATTGAGCATCGCACCATCAGGAATATCACTCGGGTTATCATTGCATCAGTACTACGCCAGCGTGCGACACTCCATCAGAACAATCCATTATTACTCCATCAGTACTACCACGCAGCGTGTCACTCCATCAGTACTACACCACAGTGTCAACCATCATACATCCTCGCAGTGTCACTCCATCAGTATTCCCCACAGTATGTCACACCATCAGCCCTATCTCACTGTATCACTCCATCAGTAATTCCCCATAGTTTCACTCTATTAGTATTTCCCCACAATGCCTCACGCCATTAGCACTACCCGATGTTTATCACTCAATCAGGACTATCACAGTGGGTTACTCCATAAGTGCTGCCACAAATTGTGTCATTCCATCAGTATTATCAAACAGTGTGTCACTGCATTAGTACTACACCACAGTTTGTCATCACAATAGTACTACCGCTCAGTATGTCACTCCGTCGGTGAAACCGCACAGTGTCTCACTGCATCAATACAACTCCATATTGTTACACTACATCGGTACTGCCCCACATCATGTCACTCCAGTGCAACCTAGAACGTGTCACTCCATCAATGCTCCCCGCAGTATGTTCTTCCATCAGTACTCCCCGAAGTGTTTCACAACATCAGGACTACCTCAAATCTGCCATTCCATCCGCATTACCCCACAATGTGCTAACCCATTGCAGCGACTCCATAGTGTGTAATTCCATCACTATTCCACCACAGTTTTTCATTGCAACAGTACTACCGCAGAGTGTGTCAGTCCATCAGTATTACTGCGTCACTCCAACAGAATGTGCTATTACATCCGTGCTACTCCACAGTGTGTCATTCCATCAATACTCCTCCACAGTACGTCATTACACCAGTACTACGCCACAGTGTTACACTCCATCAGTATAACACTGGAGCGTGTCACTCCATCAGTACTACCCTACAATATGTTATTCCATCAGTATTACACCACAGTGATGCACTCCATCAGTACTGCCTTAAGCTTGTTATTCCATTTTGTACAACCACACAGACTCATTCAATTAGTATTACCCATCAGTGTAACTCTCCATCTGTACTGCCCCACCGTCAGACCTTACCATTCCACAATGTACAACCCGACATTACCACCAAAGATTAGGTCAATACTTCAGTACCAGCCCACTGTGCGCCATTCTTTCCACACTACCCCCAGTGTGTCATTCAATCAGCACTACACCGAAGTATCTCACTCCGTCAGTACAACCACGCAGTGTGTCAGTCCATCAGTAATACGCACCGTGTGTCACTCCATCAGTCCTGCACCACAGCGTGTCACTCCATCAGTTTTACCCCACGGGATGCAGTGCACACTAAAGTGGTACTGACGGAGTGACAAACTACGTGGTAGTACTGATGCAATGACCTCACAATTTGTCACTAAATCAGTGCTATTCCACTGTGTGTCACTCCGTCAGTACTACTCCGCAGTTTGTCAGAACAACAGTACTACACATTGTGCCACTCCATGAGTATTACCCGCAGTGTGTCGCTGCATCAGTAGAGCTCCACGGTGTATCATTCCATCAGAACAACTGCAAAGTGTGTCACTTCATCAGTACTACTGCAAATTTTGTCACTCCATCTGTACCAAACCACAGTATGTTAATCCACCCGTACTGCATCAACTGGTGTCACTCCCTCAGTACTACAGCGCATTGTGTCACTCCATCAGTACTACCCCACATTGTGTCACTCCATCAGTGCACTGCACTGTGTGTCACTCCATCAGTACTACTGCGCAGTGTGTCACTTCATCAATACAACTTCAAAGTGTGTCGCTCCATCTGTACCAACCCACAGTGTGTTAATCCACCATTACTACCATACATTGTGTCACTCCATCAGTTCCACTGCACAGTGTGTCACTCCATCAGTAATGCCCCACAGCGTGTCACGTCGTCACTAAAACCCACAGTATGCCATTACATCATTACAAACACACATGTTCACACCCTCAAACACAGTCAAACACGCACACACACATACCCGAAGACACACACAATCTCTCAAATGCAATCACAAACAATCAAATATACTCTCACACATTCTCACATACAATCACACGTACACATGCACTCACACTAACAGATATTCACACGCACTGGCACGAAGAGACACGCACTCATTCGCACACATTTACACACGAACACATTCTCTGACAACACCATCATTTACTCTCCCCACACACACACACACACACACACACACACACACACACACACACACACACCACACACACACACACACACACTATCAAAGAATTACATACTCAAACACACTGACAAACTCACATCCCACATATTCTCTCACATTCTCACAAACAGCCACACACACGCGCAGACGCAAACACTGTCCTTCACAAACCCACATGCACTCTCTCACTCAGAGACACAGATACATTCAATCGCACTTGCATCCACACTTACTAATGCTCACACACTCACACGCACACTCACGCACTCGCACAAACACACACACACACACACACACACACACACACACAAATATAGGCACTCTTACAAACTCTACCGCTCTCTCACAGACAGACCCGCATGCACACGTGCACATTTTGGGATTGAGTGTATCCTTGGATGTTCGCGGCTTGGCCCCGCTCACCGTGTTCCCGGTGAGCGGGGCCAAGCCCTTCAGCCGGCCCGGTAGGCCCGGCTCGCCCACCGCGGATGGCGATGAGAACCGCGCCTCTGGAGCGAGGTGGGAGCCGCGAGGAAACGCAGAGAGCGAGGTGGACCGTCGGAGAGCGAGGAAGGCCGCCGAGAACGAAGTGGCGACCCGCGGTGCAGCGGCAGGCAGCAGATAGAACTATTCGGCTAATGTTTGTAACTTTGTCGGCGTCAACATGGGGGACACTTTTGTACCGCCTAGGTGAGGTCTTCTACATGATGTTACCGGGTTGTCACTCTAACTGGGTACGTGGTAATAAGGTATCACTGAATCATTGAAATTGATGCAGCCGCATACACTAACGCATACACACACACCGACTCATTTGCACAATCTCACACATTCACACTCGCATACACGTGCTAACACACTTTTGCACGGACTCGCACACTCACACTGTCACACACAATCAATATCCAATGCGAGTCAGGCTGCACCTTTGGAGAAATCTAGTTGAGTATGTCAGTTTAGTGCAGTTTATTGTCACGTGTACCGAGGCACCGTGAAAAGCATTTGTTCCGTGCTACCCAGTCAGTGCAAACAAAATACATCATTACAGTCGAGCCATTTACAGAGTATAGATACATGATAAGGGGATAACGTTCAGTGCAAGGTAAAGCCTGCAAAAGTCGATCAAGGACAGTCCGAGGGTCAACAAAGAGGTAGATAGTATTTCAGCACTGCTTTCTGGTTGTAGGACGAAGATTCCGTTGCCTGATAACAGCTGGGAAGACGCTTTCCCTGAAACTGGAGGTGTACATTTTACCTGATGGGACAGAGGAGAAGCAGGAGTGGCAAGGGTGCGATTCGTCCTCGATTATGCTGCTGGCCTTGCCGAGGCAGCGTGATTTATAAATTGAGTCAATATATGGGAGGTTGGTTTGTGTGATGGTCTGGACAATTCGCAGCAATTTCTTGCGTTGTTGTATGGCGCTGTTCCTAAACCAAGCTGTGATGCATCTTGATAAAATACTTTCTATGGTGCATCTGTAGACGTTGGTGAGAGTTGTAGAGGGCACGACGAACTGGCTAACCCTGCTAAGGACATGGATGGGTGAAGTTTCGGTTCGGGACCTTTCTTCAGACTGATTGTGGTGGGACGGGGGAACAGCAGGACAAAGCGAGTTGAACGATGAGCGGGTGAATACCGTTTTCATAGTCAGCTGCGAGGTAAGGTTTGAGCAGGATGGAATTATAAAGAAAGAGGAAGTAATATCGGTTGAAGATGTGGTGGAGGGGATGTATTGGTGCGAGTCCGGATGAAGCACGAGGAAGAGCGAGGGGGAAGTGGGAATTTGCACTTAGTTACCTAACATTGGATAATTCAAAGTTCATACCTTTAGGAATTCTCTGCCTCAGAAGGCAGTGGAGGCCAATTCTCTGAATGCACTCAAGAGAGAGCTAGATAGAGCTCTTAAGGATAGCGGAGTCAGGGGGTATGAGGAGAAGGCAGGAACGGGGTACTGATTGAGAATGATCAGCCATGATCACATTGAATGGTGGTGCGTACAGGCTCGAAGGGCCGAATGGCCTCCTCCTGCACCTATTGTCTATAGTCTATTGTTGCAAGGCACCAAGGGCGGAATATGAAGTGGCGTTCTTTCAGTTTGCATGTCGCTTCAGTCTGGCAATAGAGGAAGCAAAGGACAGAAAGGTCAGTGTGGGAAGGCGAGTTACAACGGGAAGATCCTGGAGGCCTTGACGGAACGACGGTAAGTGTTCGGCCGAACGGTTGCCGAGTCTCCACTTGACCACGCCGATGCAAAGGAGACCATTTCTGGAACACCGCATGCAATAGAAGGGGTTAGATGAGGTGCATGTGAACAGCAGCCTCACCTGGAAGGGCTATTGAAGTGTGAGGGAACGGGGTAGTGAGACATCCCATGGTAGCTAGCCGTTTTAACCGCACTTCGCAAGAAAGGCCTTGGAGAGAGAGGTGAGGGCGAGCAGGAGGAGTGTTGGGGAAAAGAGAGAGACAGATAGGGAGTACAGTGATGAAAGGAAGAGATAGCGGAGAAGTCGAAAAAAGCGATGGAGGGAGAGTTAAGTAACAAAGGGAGAGTGGGAACATGAAAAGAGAGCGGAGTTCAGATCGCGTGGGGTGGCAAAACGGAGCGATGGAAGGGTCAGATAGTTAGAAAGAAACGGAGGGATAAATGCAATGGGAGTGAGAAGGAGGGGGGGTTAGGAGAGAGAGGTTGACAGAGAGATGGCGGAGCCGAGAGGAAGAATAGAGATGGTAGGAAAGAGTGATAGTTCAGAGAGAGCGACAGCAGTAAGGATGGAGGGAGAGAGAAAGGGAGGAGTGCCGCATCATTCGCTGTTTTACTTGGGTTTCGGACAATTCTGAAGCCACAATGTTTCTGTTCTCTGAGTGTCGTGAGTCTTTGGGTCGTTCCTGCTCAGAGGTGACGAAGGCAGAGAATGTTATTGTCCCGGCGGAAAATCAGACCCACTGCAGGCAAGCAAGGAGTGAATGGTTACCAGCCTCGCCGGGAGTGTGGGGGTGAGGTTGCAATCAGTTAAGCCGCGATCATATTGAGCGGTGAAGCAGAGTGGACGGGGCATTTTATTGCGAGGTGGTCTGTTGAACTAATTCCTCAATCTGTGGACAAATGTCGCCCAGTCCACCTTCAAACTGGGCACCAGAAGCCCTGAGAGGGTCCCTGGAATTTGGGATAGTCTTCGTGAGTGAAGCGGATTGAAGGAAATCAGACAAACAACATGAGGCGGAGAGTTGGACCTGATGGAGTTTGAAACAATATTCCCTTTGCTGGAACAATGCCTCCCCAATTTCCATCCCTCAGTATCGCCACAATTCCCAGTCTTTTGAGTTTCCAAATCAATTCCCTGAATAAATCACGACCTGTCTCAGCAGGGATTTCACTTGGCTGATGTTATCTGTTTGCGAATCATTTCAAAATCTCTATTTTTAAACTCTGCTAAAACTTTACGGTCCCGGTGGTACGGAAAATGGTATAAAATCTCCAGGAATGTTCTGCCCCGGCATTTCATTCCGAGAGATTACCGGTAGCTCACGGGGACACGTCGCTGGGCAGAGAACATGCACCGTGAAAAGCTGTACGAATATTTAGCCGTGGAGAAAATCTTGTACGTGATCATTGCTGCCGTTGGAGTCCCTGGTAAGTGAGCAGAACAATCCTAGTTTTATAACTCTGTCTGTTAACCGGTGTTGACCTGATTCTGATCGTGTTACAATATTCCCAACTGATGGTCGTTGTACAAGAATATGTGAAGTATATCAAGTATATCCTCTCAGTGAAATATCTTTGAATTAACGCCTTGATTTTCTTACTTTCAGACAGCCAAAACGAACCCTCTCTTTCTCCCACTGCCGGGACCCACTATGTTGTTCTTGCCTTCAGTGGGACCTTGCCCAGAGTTGTCCCAGTGCACGGGACAGGCAGCTCTCCGGGACGGTGTGACTGGGAAGGGGTTTACATTGTGAAGTTCACTGTGTCTGAGTTATTGATCAGAGTGAACACACGCTCATGTGGACACGTCTCACTGTGGAGTCTGTCACAGTCGGATTCCACCGCCTGTTGGTCAATAATTGGATCGATCTCCTGAACCAGTGGCCGCGGATCTGCCGGCGTGTGTTGTTACCGAACTGAACTCACTGTGGAATGAATCAATTAACGGAGCCGCTCTGCTGCCGGACTCTAAGTTGTCCCTGCCTTCCCTCTGGAACGCTCCTCGTCCCCATCAGATGCCGAGTTCCCAGAGCCCTGGTTAAACGCGGCCGGTCACGGTTAAGTCTGTGAAACCGACCCCATCAGAGACTGTGAGCGGGGTTAACTGTCGACAGGACCATTCCGCCTATTGTAGCGGGCGGCTGCTCGTTCCCTCCCCGCCCTTTACCCCGCCCGTCGCCTTATCTCCTCTCCCCTGAAGCAGGCAGGTCGGGCACAGTCGGAGCCGGGTCTGACATTGTTAAACCTGCAGCCGCGCACCGACTCCAACACTCCTGATCTCCAGCTGAAAGTGGAGCCGGTGTTCAGCCCCGGAGACCGTGTTCAGTAATGCCCAGTGTCCGCTCCCCTTCTCTTCCCGCAGTGTCCGCTCCCCTTCTCTTCCCGCAGTGGCGATTGTGATCCTGTCCCGGGGAAAGTGCGGCCTCTCCACCTGCACCACTCGCTACCTGGTGGCCATGGCAGTGGCCGATCTACTCACCCTGATCACCGAGGTCATTTTGTATCGGATCCGATACTATTACTTTTATTGGAGTTTCCTGTCCATCACCCCTGTGTGCCGTGTTATCAATGTACTGAGGTATTCATCTACAGACTGTTCTGTCTGGTTCACCGTCACTTTCACCTTTGATCGCTTTGTCGCCATTTGTTGCCAGAAGCGGAAAACTAAATATTGCACCGGGAAAACTGCGGCTGCGGTTCTCGCAACAGCCGGCGTTCTGCTGTGTCTGAAAAACGTTCCCCGCTACTTCACACAGGAACCCGGGACAACCATCGACAATGTCCCGTGGAGCTGTGACCTGGTGGACAGTTATTACACTGACCCCGGGTGGGTGGCATTTGACTGGATCGACACGGTTTTAAACTCCGTTCCTCCCTTTCGCTGTGATCCTGCTGCTCAACGCTCTGACAGTCCGGCACATTTTAGTGGCCAGTCGGGTCCGTCAGGGGCTGAGGGGTGAGAGCAAGGGGGAGAAGCGCAGTGACCCGGAGATGGAGAGCAGGAGGAGGTCTGTGGTTTTACCTTCACCATCTCCGGCAGCTTCATCCTCCTGTGGCTGACGGTGGTTGTAAACTTCGTCTATTATCAGATCACAGGGATTGGAAATGATATGAATGATTCCCAATGGATCTTTAACTACGTCGGGTTTGTGCTGAGGAATCTCAGCTGCTGCACCAACACATTTATTTACGCGGTGACCCAGTCCAAGTTCAGGGAGCAGGTGAAGAGCGCGGTGAAATATCCGCTCACCTCAGCGCTGCGGCTCATTAATAAACCCGCGCCCTGAGCGCATCCCAGAGGGCGGCCGCAGTCTCTCCGCTCCGGGCTCCGGCTCCTCACAATCACCGCCGCATCTTCCAGCTGTCAGTCCCGGGCGGATGATCCCATCGCCGGCCCCGCTCCGGGACCCCCAGCCCCTCACATTCACCCAATCAAAGACGCAGATTAAGCAGAAAAAATAACACCATTGCCTGTCATATATATTGATCATTTTTAATGACAGTCCCTGATCATTGAAGTGTTTATTTCAGTTTCTACCTCCTCACTCTCACCCTCCCGCCCTCCGCACTGGGGACCGGTCAGGGGTAGGGTGGGTGGGCCTCCGCCCCCCTCTCTCCCCCTCTCACTCTCTCTTCCGTCTCTCTCTCTCTCCCTCTCTCCCCTCTCTCTCTCGCCCCTCTCTCTCTCTCCCATCTCTCTCTCTCCCCTCTCTCTCTCTCTCTCTCTCTCTCTCTCTCTCTCTCTCTCTCTCTCTCTCTCTCTCTCTCTCTCTCTCTCT
>NW_027601925.1:57500-61682 GCF_053455715.1 Rhinoraja longicauda | reverse complement strand
GGTGTCAAGTTAGGAGGAGGGGGAGTTCAACGAGATCTGGATGTCCTAGTGCATCAGTCAATGAAAGGAAGCATGCAGGTACAGCAGGCAGTGAAGAAAGCCAATGGAATGTTGGCCTTCGTAACCAGAGGAGTTGAGTATAGGAGCAAAGAGGTCCTTCTACAGTTGTAGCGGGCCCTGGTGAGACCGCACCTGGAGTACTGTGTGCAGTTTTGGTCTCCAAATTTGAGGAAGGATATTCTTGCTATGGAGGGCGTGCAGCGTAGGTTCACTAGGTTAATTCCCGGAATGGCGGGACGGTCGTATGTTGAAAGGCTGGAGCGATTGGGCTTGTATACACTGGTATTTAGAAGAATGAGGGGGGATCTTATTGAAACATATACGATAATTAGGGGATTGGACACATTAGAGGCAGGAAACATGTTCCCAATGTTGGGGGAGTCCAGAACAAGGGGCCACCGTTTAAGAATAAGGGGTAGGCCATTTAGAACGGAGATGAGGAAGAACCTTTTCAGTCAGAGAGTGGTGAAGGTGTGGAATTCTCTGCCTCAGAAGGCAGTGGAGGCCAGTTCGTTGGATGCTTTCAAGAGAGAGCTGGATAGAGCTCTTAAGGATAACGGAGTGAGGGGGTATGGGGAGAAGGCAGGAACGGGGTACTGATTGAGAGTGATCAGCCATGATCGCATTGAATGGCGGTGCTGGCTCGAAGGGCTGAATGGCCGACTCCTGCACCTATTGTCTATTGTCTATTGTCTATAATCAACCACTTTATTTTGCCCGTCTTTGTGACTCCTCTTTGACACGTCGATCACCGCTGAGGCTGTTTTACCTGTTTCGCCTATGTACCGTAAGGTACACTCCTTACATTGAACTGCATACACCCCATTATTTCGCTCACGGGTTATCCTCTGTGCTATCCAGTCTCTCCTGTCACCCTGTTCTATGTTTTTGTCTATTACCCAGTGGGAGCAGGCCCCATATTGACATTAATTTGTAACCCTACTGCTCCCCTCGTCTGCTGGTTTTATCACCATCTCATGTTTATCCCTCAGCTCTGCCGTGGTCTCCCTCTCTTTTTTTCTGGTGAGGTTCGGCCTATCCTTTGTCATGGGCATATCCCAGGCTGTTTTAGTAACGTTCTTTTAAAACGTGTCGTGTTTGTTTGGCTTTACCCACGTTCCAGCATTAGAGGCCAATTTTTGCAATGTTTCCTGGGTGGGATTTGCCGGTTTTACAAATGGTGTCACTATCTCACCCTGCTTCCTGATACCCTTATGGGGTCGGCTCTGTTCTTGCAGAACCCTCGGGTGGTGCAGAGTCTGGGCCTTGTTATCAATATCTTGCCCTGCTTCCCGATACCCTTGCGGGTTCGGCTCTGTTCTTGCAGATCCCTCAGGTGGTGCAGAGTCTGGGCGGCATCGTCACCCAGCACACCGACGCCCACTGAAAATTACCCACGCACAGTGCGCGCCTGGAGCGGCAGTAGTTCAAACTACCCCTACCCCTACCCCTACTCCGCTACCCCTACCCCTACCCCTAACCCTAACCCTAACCCTAACCCTAACCCTAACCCTAACCCTAACCCTAACCCTAACCCTAACCCTAACCCTAACCCTAACCCTAACCCTAACCCTAACCCTAACCCTAACCCTAACCCTGACCCTGACCCTAATGCAGGCAGAGTTATTTATAAAGTGGCCCAGACTCTGCACCACCTGAGGGTTTTGTAACAGAACCAACCCCATAAGGGTTTCAGGAAGCAGGGCAAGATATTGATAACAAGGCGCAGACTCTGCACCACCTCAGGGTTCTGCAAGAACAGAGCCGACCCCATAAGGGCATCAGGAATCAGGGCAAGATATTGATAAAATGGCCCAGACTCTGCACCACCTGAGGGTTCTGCAAGAACAGAGCCGACCCCATAAGGGCATCAGGAAGCAGGGCAAGATATTGGTAACAAGGCCCACGGGGAAGGCGGCATACTTTGGGGTTATTTTGTAGTGAGTTTTGAAGGCATGTGCTAGTGTTACGCATACCGAGGGCGCGCAAAGTTCGGCGCGCCCGGGCCAAAACGCCTCTGCTGGCCGCGGCCGAGTCGGCCGACGGATTGCCACGGACTTGCTTGACGACCTGTCACTCTCCGTGCATCGGTTGCACGCCCGGTTCGTCCTTTCCATTTGTTTCATGATGTACACGCGGCAGGCGGAATATTTTAAAAGCACTGTTCTGTTCGAAGTGCACAATGGCCGTTGGGGCAATGCAACTGGGGGTCGGTCGACCGGCTGACGACGCCTGCCTGCCGATTTGGTTCACGATGTCCCCGCCGAAGGCGGCATACTTGAAAGTACTGCCGTTCGCGGCGCGCAATTTGCAGGGGGGAGGAATTGTTAGTGGACGTCTGTGTGCTGGGTGACGATGCTTGCCGACTTGGTTCATGCCGTCCACGCCGAAGACGGCGCCGTTTAAAGTACTGCCGCTCGAGGTGCACAATTTGCGGGGGAATTGTTATTGGGCGTCGGCGTGCTGGGTGACGATGTGGAGATGAGGAACGCCGAGCCAGATCTATCTTATTTGTTTGCTTGGGCCACTGGACTTTGCATGGGCTTGGCATCATTGTGTGCTACGTTAAATCACGGCCAATTGAGTGAGTATTTTTTATTCAACCACTCTATTTTGCCCGTCTTTGTGACTCCTCTATGACACGCCGATCACCGCTGACGTGTTAATCTGCGTGTTAGGTATCTCGGGGGTCAGTTGGACGGACAGATGTGTAAGGGTTTTGTTCGGAAGGATCGTTGAGTGTAAACGGTGAACGGGGGTTAAAGGCCCTGAGGTTTCAATCCTCTAAAGAATGTAAAAGGTCTGACGCGTTAGCTAGCAGCTAATGAGGTGAACCTAGCAGCTAATGAGGCTCTCTCTCTCTCACGGCCCCGGGACTCCCTCCCTCCCTCCTCCCTCTTGGAACCCTCCCTGCGTGGGGGGGGGGGGGGGGGGGGGGGGGGCACGAAGAAAAAGAGGGTATAAGAAGAATCCAGTGGAAGGAGTAGGGACTGGGGGCGAGGTCAGACAGCCTATCCGGCTAATAAAGCATCATGAGGTTAGGTATAAACTCTGATGACTGCATAAACTCGCCCCTAATGGGGGGGGGGCACTCTCTCCCCCACCCCTCTCTCCCCAGTGCCACTCCCTCCGACCCCCCCCCCCACTCTCTTCGTGTCGCTGGGCCCGCCCGGCACGGCCCCGAGGATCACTCCCCGCGCGGCAACGGGACACCGGGTCGCCGGGCCCGCAGGGTCGTCAGTCGGGCGGGGGGGGGGAGGGTGGCCATGCCAGCAGCAGGAGAGGTTTCCAACGAACCCGCGACCGCAGCAGGACCGCCCGCGGCAGACATTTGGACCCAGCGGGTCCGTTCGGGATGGTTGCCGGGCCCGCAGCAGAGGTTTCCTTCCACCCAACGGGGGGGGGGGGGGGGGGGCGGGGCTGCCCATCTTCCCGCTCGAAGCAACGGCCTCACCCTAACGGCCTCACCCTAACAACCCTCACCCTGACCCTAAACCGCTCGGTTCATGACTTCTCTCCGTTTGGTTCATGAATTCGCCATTTAGTTCACGACTTCTCCTGTTGGTTCCTGACTTCTACCTCGTGGTTCGTGATTCCGGCGGGTAGGTGGGGTGCCCGGATACTCTCGGCGAAAGGTGTTCAAGTGGCAACGGCGGTCCCGTAGATAAGACGGGTTCGGATGCTCGAGCGTGTCGAGTAAGCGCCGGATCGGCGCCGGGCGCCCCCGGCCGGCTGGCTTGCCCCCCCCCCCCCCCCACCCCCCCCCCCCCTGGCGGCAGAAACGTGTATCGCGCCAGTGCCGCCGCTGAGGTCGAGATTGGCCGCCTCGACCGTTCGAAGCGTCGCAATTCCGGCGGGACTTCCGAACGCTCGTACCGCCAAGTCAGCCGCGACATTCGAGAATTGCACTAAGTCCGAAAGCTGGCGTCGCTTCTTTTTTGCCCGCCGCAGGTTAACGATTTGACGGCGGAAGTCGAGGAGGTCCGATGTGCGGCCTTCAGCGGGGCCGCGGCGCGCCTTTCCCGCCAGGCCTATCGGCCCGTCTCCCGCCGGCCAGAAAATGGCATTTCTTGTCCGGGCGGTCCCGATCACGGTTAACGACTTACCACCGGAAGTCTCTAT
>NW_027601925.1:40000-47500 GCF_053455715.1 Rhinoraja longicauda | reverse complement strand
GAGCGCACAAGGTGCGCGGGGAATTGTTAGCGGCGCCGTGGTTGTGGTGGCGGTGACCATGGCTGCCTGCTCCTTTGGTTCACGATGTCCCCGCCGAAGGCGGCGAACTTTAAAGTACTGCAGCTCGAGCGCACAAGGTGCGCGGGGAATTGTTAGCGGCGCCGTGGTTGTGCTGGCGGTGACCATGGCTGCCTGCTCCTTTGGTTCACGATGTCCCCGCCGAAGGCGGCGTACTTTAAAGTACTGCAGCTCGAGCGCACAAGGTGCGCGGGGAATTGTTAGCGGCGCCGTGCTTGTGCTGGCGGTGACCATGGCTGCCTGCTCCTTTGGTTCACGATGTCCCCGCCGAAGGCGGCGTACTTTAAAGTACTGCAGCTCGAGCGCACAAGGTGCGCGGGGAATTGTTAGCGGCGCCGTGGTTGTGCTGGCGGTGACCATGGCTGCCTGCTCCTTTGGTTCACGATGTCCCCGCCGAAGGCGGCGTACTTTAAAGTACTGCAGCTCGAGCGCACAAGGTGCGCGGGGAATTGTTAGCGGCGCCGTGCTTGTGCTGGCGGTGACCATGGCTGCCTGCTCCTTTGGTTCACGATGTCCCCGCCGAAGGCGGCGTACTTTAAAGTACTGCAGCTCGAGCGCACAAGGTGCGCGTGGAATTGTTAGCGGCGCCGTGGTTGTGCTGGCGGTGACCATGGCTGCCTGCTCCTTTGGTTCACGATGTCCCCGCCGAAGGCGGCGTACTTTAAAGTACTGCAGCTCGAGCGCACAAGGTGCGCGGGGAATTGTTAGCGGCGCCGTCGTTGTGCTGGCGGTGACCATGGCTGCCTGCTCCTTTGGTTCACGATGTCCCCGCCGAAGGCGGCGTACTTTAAAGTGCTGCAGCTCGAGCGCACAAGGTGCGCGGGGAATTGTTAGCGGCGCCGTGGTTGTGCTGGCGGTGACCATGGCTGCCTGCTCCTTTGGTTCACGATGTCCCCGCCGAAGGCGGCGTACTTTAAAGTACTGCAGCTCGAGCGCACAAGGTGCGCGGGGAATTGTTAGCGGCGCCGTGGTTGTGCTGGCGGTGACCATGGCTGCCTGCTCCTTTGGTTCACGATGTCCCCGCCGAAGGCGGCGTACTTTAAAGTACTGCAGCTCGAGCGCACAAGGTGCGCGGGGAATTGTTAGCGGCGCCGTGCTTGTGCTGGCGGTGACCATGGCTGCCTGCTCCTTTGGTTCACGATGTCCCCGCCGAAGGCGGCGTACTTTAAAGTACTGCAGCTCGAGCGCACAAGGTGCGCGTGGAATTGTTAGCGGCGCCGTGGTTGTGCTGGCGGTGACCATGGCTGCCTGCTCCTTTGGTTCACGATGTCCCCGCCGAAGGCGGCGTACTTTAAAGTACTGCAGCTCGAGCGCACAAGGTGCGCGGGGAATTGTTAGCGGCGCCGTCGTTGTGCTGGCGGTGACCATGGCTGCCTGCTCCTTTGGTTCACGATGTCCCCGCCGAAGGCGGCGTACTTTAAAGTGCTGCAGCTCGAGCGCACCATGTGCGTGGGGAATTGTTAGCGGGGGCGTCGTTGTGCTGGGGGCTGACTGTCCCTAGTGGGTATAGGATAATGTTAATGTACGGGGATCGCTGGGCGGCACGGACTTGGAGGGCCGAAAAGGCCTGTTTCCGGCTGTATGTGTATGATATGATATGATATGATGCCTGCCTGCTCATTTGGTTCATGATGTCCACGCGGCAGGCGGAATATTTTAAAAGCACTGTTCTGTACGAAGTGCACAATGTCCGTTGGGGAAATGCAGCTGGGGGTCGGTCGACCGGCTGACGACGCCTGCCTGCCGATTTGGTTCACGATGTCCCCGCCGAAGGCGGCATACTTGAAAGTACCGCCGTTCGCGGCGCGCAATTTGCGGGGGGAGGAATTGTTAGTGCACGTCTGTGTGCTAGGTGACGATGCTTGCCGACTTGGTTCATGCCGTCCACGCCGAAGACGGCGCCGTTTAAAGTACTGCCGCTCGAGGTGCACAATTTGCGGGGGAATTGTTAATGGGCGTCGGCGTGCTGGGTGACGATGTGGAGATGTGGAACGCCGAGCCAGATCTATCTTATTTGTTTGCTTGGCCCACTGGACTTTGCATGGGCTTTGCAACACTGTGTGCTAGGTTAAATCACGGCCAATAGAGTGAGTGTTTTTAATGATCCTGATCTGATAAGGGGACTAGAGGTAAAAGAGCCGTTAGGAGGCAGTGATCACAACACGATAAGTTTTACTCTGCAAATGGAAAGGTAGAAGGGAAAATCGGAAGTGTCTGTATTACAGTATAGCAAAGGGGATTACAGAGGCATGAGGCGGGAGCTGGCCAAAATTGACTGGAAGGAGGCCCTAGCAGGGAAGACGGTAGAACAGCAATGGCAGGTATTCCAGGGAATAATGCAGAGGTTGCAGGATCAATTTATTCCAAAGAGGTGGAAAGACTCTAAGGGGAGTAAGAGACACCTGTGGCTGACAAGGGAAGTCAGGGACAGCATAAAAATTAAGGAGAGGAGGTATAACATAGCAAAGAAGAGTGGGAAGACAGAGGATTGGGACTCTTTTAAAGAGCAACAAAAGTTAACTAAAGAGGCAATGCGGGGAGAAAAGATGAGGTGCGAGGGTAAACTAGCCAATAATATAAAGGAGGATAGCAAAAGTTTTTTTAGGTACGTGAAGAGGGAAAAAATAGTCAAGGCAAATGTGGGTCCCTTGAAGACAGAAACGGGGGAATTTATTATGGGGAACAAAGAAATGGCAGACGAGTTAAACCGTTACTTTGGGTCTGTCTTCACTGAGGAAGATACACACAATCTCCCAAATGTTCTAGGGGCCGGAGAACCTAGGGTGATGGAGGAACTGAAGGAAATCCACATTAGGCAGGAAATGGTTTTGGGTAGACTGATGGGACTGAAGGCTGATAAATCCCCAGGGCCTGATGGTCTGCATCCCAGGGTACCTAAGGAGGTGGCTCTAGAAATAGTGGAAGCATTGGAGATCATTTTTCAATGTTCTATATAGATTCAGGATCAGTTCCTGTGGATTGGAGGATAGCAAATGTTATCCCACTTTTTAAGAAGGGAGGGAGAGAGAAAACGGGTAATTATAGACCAGTTAGTCTGACATCAGTGGTGGGGAAGATGCTGGAGTCAATTAGAAAAGACGAAATTGCTGAGCATTTGGATAGCAGTAACAGGATCATTGCGAGTCAGCATGGATTTACGAAGGGGAAATCATGCTTGACAAATCTACTGGAATGTTTTGAGGATGTAACTAGGAAAATTGACAGGGGAGAGTCAGTGGACGTGGTGTACCTCGACTTTCAGAAAGCCTTCGACAAGCTCCCACATAGGAGATTAGTGGGCAAAATTAGGGCACGTGGTATTGGGGGTAGGGTACTGACATGGATAGAAAATTGGTTGACAGACGGAAAGCAAAGAGTGGGTATAAATGGGTCCCTCTCGGAATGGCAGGCAGTGACCAGTGGGGTACCGCAAGGTTCGGTGCTGGGACCCCAGCTATTTACGATATGCATTAATGACTTAGACGGAGGGATTAAAAGTACCATTAGCAAATTTGCAGATGATACTAAGCTGGAGGGTAGTGTGAATTGTGAGGAAGATGCAATAAGGCTGCAGGATGACTTGGACAGGTTGTGTGAGTGGGCGGATACATGGCAGATGCAGTTTAATGTAGATAAGTGCGAGGTTATTCACTTTGGAAGTAAGAGTAGAAAGGCAGATTATTGTCTGAATGGTGTCAAGTTAGGAGGAGGGGGAGTTCAACGAGATCTGGATGTCCTAGTGCATCAGTCAATGAAAGGAAGCATGCAGGTACAGCAGGCAGTGAAGAAAGCCAATGGAATGTTGGCCTTCGTAACCAGAGGAGTTGAGTATAGGAGCAAAGAGGTCCTTCTACAGTTGTAGCGGGCCCTGGTGAGACCGCACCTGGAGTACTGTGTGCAGTTTTGGTCTCCAAATTTGAGGAAGGATATTCTTGCTATGGAGGGCGTGCAGCGTAGGTTCACTAGGTTAATTCCCGGAATGGCGGGACGGTCGTATGTTGAAAGGCTGGAGCGATTGGGCTTGTATACACTGGTATTTAGAAGAATGAGGGGGGATCTTATTGAAACATATACGATAATTAGGGGATTGGACACATTAGAGGCAGGAAACATGTTCCCAATGTTGGGGGAGTCCAGAACAAGGGGCCACCGTTTAAGAATAAGGGGTAGGCCATTTAGAACGGAGATGAGGAAGAACCTTTTCAGTCAGAGAGTGGTGAAGGTGTGGAATTCTCTGCCTCAGAAGGCAGTGGAGGCCAGTTCGTTGGATGCTTTCAAGAGAGAGCTGGATAGAGCTCTTAAGGATAACGGAGTGAGGGGGTATGGGGAGAAGGCAGGAACGGGGTACTGATTGAGAGTGATCAGCCATGATCGCATTGAATGGCGGTGCTGGCTCGAAGGGCTGAATGGCCGACTCCTGCACCTATTGTCTATTGTCTATTGTCTATAATCAACCACTTTATTTTGCCCGTCTTTGTGACTCCTCTTTGACACGTCGATCACCGCTGAGGCTGTTTTACCTGTTTCGCCTATGTACCGTAAGGTACACTCCTTACATTGAACTGCATACACCCCATTATTTCGCTCACGGGTTATCCTCTGTGCTATCCAGTCTCTCCTGTCACCCTGTTCTATGTTTTTGTCTATTACCCAGTGGGAGCAGGCCCCATATTGACATTAATTTGTAACCCTACTGCTCCCCTCGTCTGCTGGTTTTATCACCATCTCATGTTTATCCCTCAGCTCTGCCGTGGTCTCCCTCTCTTTTTTTCTGGTGAGGTTCGGCCTATCCTTTGTCATGGGCATATCCCAGGCTGTTTTAGTAACGTTCTTTTAAAACGTGTCGTGTTTGTTTGGCTTTACCCACGTTCCAGCATTAGAGGCCAATTTTTGCAATGTTTCCTGGGTGGGATTTGCCGGTTTTACAAATGGTGTCACTATCTCACCCTGCTTCCTGATACCCTTATGGGGTCGGCTCTGTTCTTGCAGAACCCTCGGGTGGTGCAGAGTCTGGGCCTTGTTATCAATATCTTGCCCTGCTTCCCGATACCCTTGCGGGTTCGGCTCTGTTCTTGCAGATCCCTCAGGTGGTGCAGAGTCTGGGCGGCATCGTCACCCAGCACACCGACGCCCACTGAAAATTACCCACGCACAGTGCGCGCCTGGAGCGGCAGTAGTTCAAACTACCCCTACCCCTACCCCTACCCCTACCGCTACCCCTACCCCTACCCCTAACCCTAACCCTAACCCTAACCCTAACCCTAACCCTAACCCTAACCCTAACCCTAACCCTAACCCTAACCCTAACCCTAACCCTAACCCTAACCCTAACCCTAACCCTAACCCTGACCCTGACCCTAATGCAGGCAGAGTTATTTATAAAGTGGCCCAGACTCTGCACCACCTGAGGGTTTTGTAACAGAACCAACCCCATAAGGGTTTCAGGAAGCAGGGCAAGATATTGATAACAAGGCGCAGACTCTGCACCACCTCAGGGTTCTGCAAGAACAGAGCCGACCCCATAAGGGCATCAGGAATCAGGGCAAGATATTGATAAAATGGCCCAGACTCTGCACCACCTGAGGGTTCTGCAAGAACAGAGCCGACCCCATAAGGGCATCAGGAAGCAGGGCAAGATATTGGTAACAAGGCCCACGGGGAAGGCGGCATACTTTGGGGTTATTTTGTAGTGAGTTTTGAAGGCATGTGCTAGTGTTACGCATACCGAGGGCGCGCAAAGTTCGGCGCGCCCGGGCCAAAACGCCTCTGCTGGCCGCGGCCGAGTCGGCCGACGGATTGCCACGGACTTGCTTGACGACCTGTCACTCTCCGTGCATCGGTTGCACGCCCGGTTCGTCCTTTCCATTTGTTTCATGATGTACACGCGGCAGGCGGAATATTTTAAAAGCACTGTTCTGTTCGAAGTGCACAATGGCCGTTGGGGCAATGCAACTGGGGGTCGGTCGACCGGCTGACGACGCCTGCCTGCCGATTTGGTTCACGATGTCCCCGCCGAAGGCGGCATACTTGAAAGTACTGCCGTTCGCGGCGCGCAATTTGCAGGGGGGAGGAATTGTTAGTGGACGTCTGTGTGCTGGGTGACGATGCTTGCCGACTTGGTTCATGCCGTCCACGCCGAAGACGGCGCCGTTTAAAGTACTGCCGCTCGAGGTGCACAATTTGCGGGGGAATTGTTATTGGGCGTCGGCGTGCTGGGTGACGATGTGGAGATGAGGAACGCCGAGCCAGATCTATCTTATTTGTTTGCTTGGGCCACTGGACTTTGCATGGGCTTGGCATCATTGTGTGCTACGTTAAATCACGGCCAATTGAGTGAGTATTTTTTATTCAACCACTCTATTTTGCCCGTCTTTGTGACTCCTCTATGACACGCCGATCACCGCTGACGTGTTAATCTGCGTGTTAGGTATCTCGGGGGTCAGTTGGACGGACAGATGTGTAAGGGTTTTGTTCGGAAGGATCGTTGAGTGTAAACGGTGAACGGGGGTTAAAGGCCCTGAGGTTTCAATCCTCTAAAGAATGTAAAAGGTCTGACGCGTTAGCTAGCAGCTAATGAGGTGAACCTAGCAGCTAATGAGGCTCTCTCTCTCTCACGGCCCCGGGACTCCCTCCCTCCCTCCTCCCTCTTGGAACCCTCCCTGCGTGGGGGGGGGGGGGGGGGGGGGGCACGAAGAAAAAGAGGGTATAAGAAGAATCCAGTGGAAGGAGTAGGGACTGGGGGCGAGGTCAGACAGCCTATCCGGCTAATAAAGCATCATGAGGTTAGGTATAAACTCTGATGACTGCATAAACTCGCCCCTAATGGGGGGGGGGCACTCTCTCCCCCACCCCTCTCTCCCCAGTGCCACTCCCTCCGACCCCCCCCCCCACTCTCTTCGTGTCGCTGGGCCCGCCCGGCACGGCCCCGAGGATCACTCCCCGCGCGGCAACGGGACACCGGGTCGCCGGGCCCGCAGGGTCGTCAGTCGGGCGGGGGGGGGGAGGGTGGCCATGCCAGCAGCAGGAGAGGTTTCCAACGAACCCGCGACCGCAGCAGGACCGCCCGCGGCAGACATTTGGACCCAGCGGGTCCGTTCGGGATGGTTGCCGGGCCCGCAGCAGAGGTTTCCTTCCACCCAACGGGGGGGGGGGGGGGGGGGGCGGGGCTGCCCATCTTCCCGCTCGAAGCAACGGCCTCACCCTAACGGCCTCACCCTAACAACCCTCACCCTGACCCTAAACCGCTCGGTTCATGACTTCTCTCCGTTTGGTTCATGAATTCGCCATTTAGTTCACGACTTCTCCTGTTGGTTCCTGACTTCTACCTCGTGGTTCGTGATTCCGGCGGGTAGGTGGGGTGCCCGGATACTCTCGGCGAAAGGTGTTCAAGTGGCAACGGCGGTCCCGTAGATAAGACGGGTT
>NW_027601925.1:22500-27500 GCF_053455715.1 Rhinoraja longicauda | reverse complement strand
TATGATATGATATGATGCCTGCCTGCTCATTTGGTTCATGATGTCCACGCGGCAGGCGGAATATTTTAAAAGCACTGTTCTGTACGAAGTGCACAATGTCCGTTGGGGAAATGCAGCTGGGGGTCGGTCGACCGGCTGACGACGCCTGCCTGCCGATTTGGTTCACGATGTCCCCGCCGAAGGCGGCATACTTGAAAGTACCGCCGTTCGCGGCGCGCAATTTGCGGGGGGAGGAATTGTTAGTGCACGTCTGTGTGCTAGGTGACGATGCTTGCCGACTTGGTTCATGCCGTCCACGCCGAAGACGGCGCCGTTTAAAGTACTGCCGCTCGAGGTGCACAATTTGCGGGGGAATTGTTAATGGGCGTCGGCGTGCTGGGTGACGATGTGGAGATGTGGAACGCCGAGCCAGATCTATCTTATTTGTTTGCTTGGCCCACTGGACTTTGCATGGGCTTTGCAACACTGTGTGCTAGGTTAAATCACGGCCAATAGAGTGAGTGTTTTTAATGATCCTGATCTGATAAGGGGACTAGAGGTAAAAGAGCCGTTAGGAGGCAGTGATCACAACACGATAAGTTTTACTCTGCAAATGGAAAGGTAGAAGGGAAAATCGGAAGTGTCTGTATTACAGTATAGCAAAGGGGATTACAGAGGCATGAGGCGGGAGCTGGCCAAAATTGACTGGAAGGAGGCCCTAGCAGGGAAGACGGTAGAACAGCAATGGCAGGTATTCCAGGGAATAATGCAGAGGTTGCAGGATCAATTTATTCCAAAGAGGTGGAAAGACTCTAAGGGGAGTAAGAGACACCTGTGGCTGACAAGGGAAGTCAGGGACAGCATAAAAATTAAGGAGAGGAGGTATAACATAGCAAAGAAGAGTGGGAAGACAGAGGATTGGGACTCTTTTAAAGAGCAACAAAAGTTAACTAAAGAGGCAATGCGGGGAGAAAAGATGAGGTGCGAGGGTAAACTAGCCAATAATATAAAGGAGGATAGCAAAAGTTTTTTTAGGTACGTGAAGAGGGAAAAAATAGTCAAGGCAAATGTGGGTCCCTTGAAGACAGAAACGGGGGAATTTATTATGGGGAACAAAGAAATGGCAGACGAGTTAAACCGTTACTTTGGGTCTGTCTTCACTGAGGAAGATACACACAATCTCCCAAATGTTCTAGGGGCCGGAGAACCTAGGGTGATGGAGGAACTGAAGGAAATCCACATTAGGCAGGAAATGGTTTTGGGTAGACTGATGGGACTGAAGGCTGATAAATCCCCAGGGCCTGATGGTCTGCATCCCAGGGTACCTAAGGAGGTGGCTCTAGAAATAGTGGAAGCATTGGAGATCATTTTTCAATGTTCTATATAGATTCAGGATCAGTTCCTGTGGATTGGAGGATAGCAAATGTTATCCCACTTTTTAAGAAGGGAGGGAGAGAGAAAACGGGTAATTATAGACCAGTTAGTCTGACATCAGTGGTGGGGAAGATGCTGGAGTCAATTAGAAAAGACGAAATTGCTGAGCATTTGGATAGCAGTAACAGGATCATTGCGAGTCAGCATGGATTTACGAAGGGGAAATCATGCTTGACAAATCTACTGGAATGTTTTGAGGATGTAACTAGGAAAATTGACAGGGGAGAGTCAGTGGACGTGGTGTACCTCGACTTTCAGAAAGCCTTCGACAAGCTCCCACATAGGAGATTAGTGGGCAAAATTAGGGCACGTGGTATTGGGGGTAGGGTACTGACATGGATAGAAAATTGGTTGACAGACGGAAAGCAAAGAGTGGGTATAAATGGGTCCCTCTCGGAATGGCAGGCAGTGACCAGTGGGGTACCGCAAGGTTCGGTGCTGGGACCCCAGCTATTTACGATATGCATTAATGACTTAGACGGAGGGATTAAAAGTACCATTAGCAAATTTGCAGATGATACTAAGCTGGAGGGTAGTGTGAATTGTGAGGAAGATGCAATAAGGCTGCAGGATGACTTGGACAGGTTGTGTGAGTGGGCGGATACATGGCAGATGCAGTTTAATGTAGATAAGTGCGAGGTTATTCACTTTGGAAGTAAGAGTAGAAAGGCAGATTATTGTCTGAATGGTGTCAAGTTAGGAGGAGGGGGAGTTCAACGAGATCTGGATGTCCTAGTGCATCAGTCAATGAAAGGAAGCATGCAGGTACAGCAGGCAGTGAAGAAAGCCAATGGAATGTTGGCCTTCGTAACCAGAGGAGTTGAGTATAGGAGCAAAGAGGTCCTTCTACAGTTGTAGCGGGCCCTGGTGAGACCGCACCTGGAGTACTGTGTGCAGTTTTGGTCTCCAAATTTGAGGAAGGATATTCTTGCTATGGAGGGCGTGCAGCGTAGGTTCACTAGGTTAATTCCCGGAATGGCGGGACGGTCGTATGTTGAAAGGCTGGAGCGATTGGGCTTGTATACACTGGTATTTAGAAGAATGAGGGGGGATCTTATTGAAACATATACGATAATTAGGGGATTGGACACATTAGAGGCAGGAAACATGTTCCCAATGTTGGGGGAGTCCAGAACAAGGGGCCACCGTTTAAGAATAAGGGGTAGGCCATTTAGAACGGAGATGAGGAAGAACCTTTTCAGTCAGAGAGTGGTGAAGGTGTGGAATTCTCTGCCTCAGAAGGCAGTGGAGGCCAGTTCGTTGGATGCTTTCAAGAGAGAGCTGGATAGAGCTCTTAAGGATAACGGAGTGAGGGGGTATGGGGAGAAGGCAGGAACGGGGTACTGATTGAGAGTGATCAGCCATGATCGCATTGAATGGCGGTGCTGGCTCGAAGGGCTGAATGGCCGACTCCTGCACCTATTGTCTATTGTCTATTGTCTATAATCAACCACTTTATTTTGCCCGTCTTTGTGACTCCTCTTTGACACGTCGATCACCGCTGAGGCTGTTTTACCTGTTTCGCCTATGTACCGTAAGGTACACTCCTTACATTGAACTGCATACACCCCATTATTTCGCTCACGGGTTATCCTCTGTGCTATCCAGTCTCTCCTGTCACCCTGTTCTATGTTTTTGTCTATTACCCAGTGGGAGCAGGCCCCATATTGACATTAATTTGTAACCCTACTGCTCCCCTCGTCTGCTGGTTTTATCACCATCTCATGTTTATCCCTCAGCTCTGCCGTGGTCTCCCTCTCTTTTTTTCTGGTGAGGTTCGGCCTATCCTTTGTCATGGGCATATCCCAGGCTGTTTTAGTAACGTTCTTTTAAAACGTGTCGTGTTTGTTTGGCTTTACCCACGTTCCAGCATTAGAGGCCAATTTTTGCAATGTTTCCTGGGTGGGATTTGCCGGTTTTACAAATGGTGTCACTATCTCACCCTGCTTCCTGATACCCTTATGGGGTCGGCTCTGTTCTTGCAGAACCCTCGGGTGGTGCAGAGTCTGGGCCTTGTTATCAATATCTTGCCCTGCTTCCCGATACCCTTGCGGGTTCGGCTCTGTTCTTGCAGATCCCTCAGGTGGTGCAGAGTCTGGGCGGCATCGTCACCCAGCACACCGACGCCCACTGAAAATTACCCACGCACAGTGCGCGCCTGGAGCGGCAGTAGTTCAAACTACCCCTACCCCTACCCCTACCCCTACCGCTACCCCTACCCCTACCCCTAACCCTAACCCTAACCCTAACCCTAACCCTAACCCTAACCCTAACCCTAACCCTAACCCTAACCCTAACCCTAACCCTAACCCTAACCCTAACCCTAACCCTAACCCTAACCCTGACCCTGACCCTAATGCAGGCAGAGTTATTTATAAAGTGGCCCAGACTCTGCACCACCTGAGGGTTTTGTAACAGAACCAACCCCATAAGGGTTTCAGGAAGCAGGGCAAGATATTGATAACAAGGCGCAGACTCTGCACCACCTCAGGGTTCTGCAAGAACAGAGCCGACCCCATAAGGGCATCAGGAATCAGGGCAAGATATTGATAAAATGGCCCAGACTCTGCACCACCTGAGGGTTCTGCAAGAACAGAGCCGACCCCATAAGGGCATCAGGAAGCAGGGCAAGATATTGGTAACAAGGCCCACGGGGAAGGCGGCATACTTTGGGGTTATTTTGTAGTGAGTTTTGAAGGCATGTGCTAGTGTTACGCATACCGAGGGCGCGCAAAGTTCGGCGCGCCCGGGCCAAAACGCCTCTGCTGGCCGCGGCCGAGTCGGCCGACGGATTGCCACGGACTTGCTTGACGACCTGTCACTCTCCGTGCATCGGTTGCACGCCCGGTTCGTCCTTTCCATTTGTTTCATGATGTACACGCGGCAGGCGGAATATTTTAAAAGCACTGTTCTGTTCGAAGTGCACAATGGCCGTTGGGGCAATGCAACTGGGGGTCGGTCGACCGGCTGACGACGCCTGCCTGCCGATTTGGTTCACGATGTCCCCGCCGAAGGCGGCATACTTGAAAGTACTGCCGTTCGCGGCGCGCAATTTGCAGGGGGGAGGAATTGTTAGTGGACGTCTGTGTGCTGGGTGACGATGCTTGCCGACTTGGTTCATGCCGTCCACGCCGAAGACGGCGCCGTTTAAAGTACTGCCGCTCGAGGTGCACAATTTGCGGGGGAATTGTTATTGGGCGTCGGCGTGCTGGGTGACGATGTGGAGATGAGGAACGCCGAGCCAGATCTATCTTATTTGTTTGCTTGGGCCACTGGACTTTGCATGGGCTTGGCATCATTGTGTGCTACGTTAAATCACGGCCAATTGAGTGAGTATTTTTTATTCAACCACTCTATTTTGCCCGTCTTTGTGACTCCTCTATGACACGCCGATCACCGCTGACGTGTTAATCTGCGTGTTAGGTATCTCGGGGGTCAGTTGGACGGACAGATGTGTAAGGGTTTTGTTCGGAAGGATCGTTGAGTGTAAACGGTGAACGGGGGTTAAAGGCCCTGAGGTTTCAATCCTCTAAAGAATGTAAAAGGTCTGACGCGTTAGCTAGCAGCTAATGAGGTGAACCTAGCAG
>NW_027601925.1:5000-10000 GCF_053455715.1 Rhinoraja longicauda | reverse complement strand
CCGCCGAAGGCGGCGTACTTTAAAGTACTGCAGCTCGAGCGCACAAGGTGCGCGTGGAATTGTTAGCGGCGCCGTGGTTGTGCTGGCGGTGACCATGGCTGCCTGCTCCTTTGGTTCACGATGTCCCCGCCGAAGGCGGCGTACTTTAAAGTACTGCAGCTCGAGCGCACAAGGTGCGCGGGGAATTGTTAGCGGCGCCGTCGTTGTGCTGGCGGTGACCATGGCTGCCTGCTCCTTTGGTTCACGATGTCCCCGCCGAAGGCGGCGTACTTTAAAGTGCTGCAGCTCGAGCGCACCATGTGCGTGGGGAATTGTTAGCGGGGGCGTCGTTGTGCTGGGGGCTGACTGTCCCTAGTGGGTATAGGATAATGTTAATGTACGGGGATCGCTGGGCGGCACGGACTTGGAGGGCCGAAAAGGCCTGTTTCCGGCTGTATGTGTATGATATGATATGATATGATGCCTGCCTGCTCATTTGGTTCATGATGTCCACGCGGCAGGCGGAATATTTTAAAAGCACTGTTCTGTACGAAGTGCACAATGTCCGTTGGGGAAATGCAGCTGGGGGTCGGTCGACCGGCTGACGACGCCTGCCTGCCGATTTGGTTCACGATGTCCCCGCCGAAGGCGGCATACTTGAAAGTACCGCCGTTCGCGGCGCGCAATTTGCGGGGGGAGGAATTGTTAGTGCACGTCTGTGTGCTAGGTGACGATGCTTGCCGACTTGGTTCATGCCGTCCACGCCGAAGACGGCGCCGTTTAAAGTACTGCCGCTCGAGGTGCACAATTTGCGGGGGAATTGTTAATGGGCGTCGGCGTGCTGGGTGACGATGTGGAGATGTGGAACGCCGAGCCAGATCTATCTTATTTGTTTGCTTGGCCCACTGGACTTTGCATGGGCTTTGCAACACTGTGTGCTAGGTTAAATCACGGCCAATAGAGTGAGTGTCTTTTAATGATCCTGATCTGATAAGGGGACTAGAGGTAAAAGAGCCGTTAGGAGGCAGTGATCACAACACGATAAGTTTTACTCTGCAAATGGAAAGGTAGAAGGGAAAATCGGAAGTGTCTGTATTACAGTATAGCAAAGGGGATTACAGAGGCATGAGGCGGGAGCTGGCCAAAATTGACTGGAAGGAGGCCCTAGCAGGGAAGACGGTAGAACAGCAATGGCAGGTATTCCAGGGAATAATGCAGAGGTTGCAGGATCAATTTATTCCAAAGAGGTGGAAAGACTCTAAGGGGAGTAAGAGACACCTGTGGCTGACAAGGGAAGTCAGGGACAGCATAAAAATTAAGGAGAGGAGGTATAACATAGCAAAGAAGAGTGGGAAGACAGAGGATTGGGACTCTTTTAAAGAGCAACAAAAGTTAACTAAAGAGGCAATGCGGGGAGAAAAGATGAGGTGCGAGGGTAAACTAGCCAATAATATAAAGGAGGATAGCAAAAGTTTTTTTAGGTACGTGAAGAGGGAAAAAATAGTCAAGGCAAATGTGGGTCCCTTGAAGACAGAAACGGGGGAATTTATTATGGGGAACAAAGAAATGGCAGACGAGTTAAACCGTTACTTTGGGTCTGTCTTCACTGAGGAAGATACACACAATCTCCCAAATGTTCTAGGGGCCGGAGAACCTAGGGTGATGGAGGAACTGAAGGAAATCCACATTAGGCAGGAAATGGTTTTGGGTAGACTGATGGGACTGAAGGCTGATAAATCCCCAGGGCCTGATGGTCTGCATCCCAGGGTACCTAAGGAGGTGGCTCTAGAAATAGTGGAAGCATTGGAGATCATTTTTCAATGTTCTATATAGATTCAGGATCAGTTCCTGTGGATTGGAGGATAGCAAATGTTATCCCACTTTTTAAGAAGGGAGGGAGAGAGAAAACGGGTAATTATAGACCAGTTAGTCTGACATCAGTGGTGGGGAAGATGCTGGAGTCAATTAGAAAAGACGAAATTGCTGAGCATTTGGATAGCAGTAACAGGATCATTGCGAGTCAGCATGGATTTACGAAGGGGAAATCATGCTTGACAAATCTACTGGAATGTTTTGAGGATGTAACTAGGAAAATTGACAGGGGAGAGTCAGTGGACGTGGTGTACCTCGACTTTCAGAAAGCCTTCGACAAGCTCCCACATAGGAGATTAGTGGGCAAAATTAGGGCACGTGGTATTGGGGGTAGGGTACTGACATGGATAGAAAATTGGTTGACAGACGGAAAGCAAAGAGTGGGTATAAATGGGTCCCTCTCGGAATGGCAGGCAGTGACCAGTGGGGTACCGCAAGGTTCGGTGCTGGGACCCCAGCTATTTACGATATGCATTAATGACTTAGACGGAGGGATTAAAAGTACCATTAGCAAATTTGCAGATGATACTAAGCTGGAGGGTAGTGTGAATTGTGAGGAAGATGCAATAAGGCTGCAGGATGACTTGGACAGGTTGTGTGAGTGGGCGGATACATGGCAGATGCAGTTTAATGTAGATAAGTGCGAGGTTATTCACTTTGGAAGTAAGAGTAGAAAGGCAGATTATTGTCTGAATGGTGTCAAGTTAGGAGGAGGGGGAGTTCAACGAGATCTGGATGTCCTAGTGCATCAGTCAATGAAAGGAAGCATGCAGGTACAGCAGGCAGTGAAGAAAGCCAATGGAATGTTGGCCTTCGTAACCAGAGGAGTTGAGTATAGGAGCAAAGAGGTCCTTCTACAGTTGTAGCGGGCCCTGGTGAGACCGCACCTGGAGTACTGTGTGCAGTTTTGGTCTCCAAATTTGAGGAAGGATATTCTTGCTATGGAGGGCGTGCAGCGTAGGTTCACTAGGTTAATTCCCGGAATGGCGGGACGGTCGTATGTTGAAAGGCTGGAGCGATTGGGCTTGTATACACTGGTATTTAGAAGAATGAGGGGGGATCTTATTGAAACATATACGATAATTAGGGGATTGGACACATTAGAGGCAGGAAACATGTTCCCAATGTTGGGGGAGTCCAGAACAAGGGGCCACCGTTTAAGAATAAGGGGTAGGCCATTTAGAACGGAGATGAGGAAGAACCTTTTCAGTCAGAGAGTGGTGAAGGTGTGGAATTCTCTGCCTCAGAAGGCAGTGGAGGCCAGTTCGTTGGATGCTTTCAAGAGAGAGCTGGATAGAGCTCTTAAGGATAACGGAGTGAGGGGGTATGGGGAGAAGGCAGGAACGGGGTACTGATTGAGAGTGATCAGCCATGATCGCATTGAATGGCGGTGCTGGCTCGAAGGGCTGAATGGCCGACTCCTGCACCTATTGTCTATTGTCTATTGTCTATAATCAACCACTTTATTTTGCCCGTCTTTGTGACTCCTCTTTGACACGTCGATCACCGCTGAGGCTGTTTTACCTGTTTCGCCTATGTACCGTAAGGTACACTCCTTACATTGAACTGCATACACCCCATTATTTCGCTCACGGGTTATCCTCTGTGCTATCCAGTCTCTCCTGTCACCCTGTTCTATGTTTTTGTCTATTACCCAGTGGGAGCAGGCCCCATATTGACATTAATTTGTAACCCTACTGCTCCCCTCGTCTGCTGGTTTTATCACCATCTCATGTTTATCCCTCAGCTCTGCCGTGGTCTCCCTCTCTTTTTTTCTGGTGAGGTTCGGCCTATCCTTTGTCATGGGCATATCCCAGGCTGTTTTAGTAACGTTCTTTTAAAACGTGTCGTGTTTGTTTGGCTTTACCCACGTTCCAGCATTAGAGGCCAATTTTTGCAATGTTTCCTGGGTGGGATTTGCCGGTTTTACAAATGGTGTCACTATCTCACCCTGCTTCCTGATACCCTTATGGGGTCGGCTCTGTTCTTGCAGAACCCTCGGGTGGTGCAGAGTCTGGGCCTTGTTATCAATATCTTGCCCTGCTTCCCGATACCCTTGCGGGTTCGGCTCTGTTCTTGCAGATCCCTCAGGTGGTGCAGAGTCTGGGCGGCATCGTCACCCAGCACACCGACGCCCACTGAAAATTACCCACGCACAGTGCGCGCCTGGAGCGGCAGTAGTTCAAACTACCCCTACCCCTACCCCTACCCCTACCGCTACCCCTACCCCTACCCCTAACCCTAACCCTAACCCTAACCCTAACCCTAACCCTAACCCTAACCCTAACCCTAACCCTAACCCTAACCCTAACCCTAACCCTAACCCTAACCCTAACCCTAACCCTAACCCTGACCCTGACCCTAATGCAGGCAGAGTTATTTATAAAGTGGCCCAGACTCTGCACCACCTGAGGGTTTTGTAACAGAACCAACCCCATAAGGGTTTCAGGAAGCAGGGCAAGATATTGATAACAAGGCGCAGACTCTGCACCACCTCAGGGTTCTGCAAGAACAGAGCCGACCCCATAAGGGCATCAGGAATCAGGGCAAGATATTGATAAAATGGCCCAGACTCTGCACCACCTGAGGGTTCTGCAAGAACAGAGCCGACCCCATAAGGGCATCAGGAAGCAGGGCAAGATATTGGTAACAAGGCCCACGGGGAAGGCGGCATACTTTGGGGTTATTTTGTAGTGAGTTTTGAAGGCATGTGCTAGTGTTACGCATACCGAGGGCGCGCAAAGTTCGGCGCGCCCGGGCCAAAACGCCTCTGCTGGCCGCGGCCGAGTCGGCCGACGGATTGCCACGGACTTGCTTGACGACCTGTCACTCTCCGTGCATCGGTTGCACGCCCGGTTCGTCCTTTCCATTTGTTTCATGATGTACACGCGGCAGGCGGAATATTTTAAAAGCACTGTTCTGTTCGAAGTGCACAATGGCCGTTGGGGCAATGCAACTGGGGGTCGGTCGACCGGCTGACGACGCCTGCCTGCCGATTTGGTTCACGATGTCCCCGCCGAAGGCGGCATACTTGAAAGTACTGCCGTTCGCGGCGCGCAATTTGCAGGGGGGAGGAATTGTTAGTGGACGTCTGTGTGCTGGGTGACGATGCTTGCCGACTTGGTTCATGCCGTCCACGCCGAAGACGG
>NW_027601924.1:0-61696 GCF_053455715.1 Rhinoraja longicauda | reverse complement strand
TATTGCTACAGTCGAGTTGCTCGCTCTATTTCCTCAAGCTGTAGCTGTAGAAATGCTACCATCGGCTCAACATGTCCGAACTAACTCACCTCACAAATAGCTCCAGATACCCAGCACCCTTTCAGTGTAAAGTCTTCCCTTCAGGTCCTTGTGATTTTTGACTATCTCACCCTAAACCTCTGACCATTGGTTTTTGGTTCCACATCCTGGATAAAAGTCCGCGTGCGATCACCCTATCTATTCTCTACATGACTGTATACACCTTTATAACGCACCCATGTATTTCCCCACTCCAAGGTATAATGTCCCCGGGGTGAATATATTTGTGGACAATAGACAATAGACAATAGACAATAGACAATAGGTGCAGGAGGTGGCCATTCGGCCCTTCGAGCCAGCACCGCCATTCAATGTGATCATGCCCGAATAGGGATGTGAGTACTAATGTGACCAAGTATGGAAATGAATATTAGTCCCAGGTCATTTCGCTAGCTATGATTCTGAAACCAGGAACAGGCTCAAGCTTGCATTGTGCTTGCGCCCGTGTGTACCTGTGTGTGCTGGGGGAGGGAGTGGCTGTTATCTCCAAACACCCAGACCTCGGAATCATGTCCCCCCTCTAATAATGGATGCTCAACTTTATCACCAACAGTCCTCAATCAGTGACGATAGGTGACACCTCCTGCACAATAACTTTCACATCGGAGCCCTGCAAGGATGAGTTGTCAGTCCGCGATTATACAATCTTTACCCTCGTAATCGTACAGCCAATTTCGGTTCTAAGTATATCGACGGGTTTGCTGATGTGATGGGCCGAATAACGGACAATGAGGCGACGACGTACACGAACGACATGGAGAACTTAGTGACATGGTGTCAGCACCATAACCACGCTTTCAATGTCAGCAGGACGAAGGAGGTAGTTATTGGCCTGAGGAAGCAGCAGTACGTGCCCCAATCTGCACCAATGGTACAAAATGACAATGATAGCGAGCTAAGGTTGTTTGGCGATGATGTAACCAACGATCTGACATTGAGCAACCACATTGATGCGACGCCCAAGAAGGCACAAAAATGCAAACAAAAATAAATTTGTCATGTCTTCTGTTACTGTTACAAACGTCTGGAGATTTGCGGTAAAAAGCATATTGTCACACTGCATCGCAGCTCGGTTTGGAAACAATTCTGCCAAGACCGCGAGAAATTGCAGAGGGTTGTTTATTTAGCCCAGTCCTTCACAGACCCACAGATCCATCCAGACCCAACCACAGTATCCGTATGCACTTCACGCTGCATAACATTACACAAACATCCAACACAATCAAACACCTGGCCAATCCCGGCCAGTTCTTCTTTCCCCAGCTCTGATCTGGCAACAGGTGGATATGCTTGCAAGCACGCATCACGAGACTTAGAAATTACTTAAATTCCTCCGTTATCAGGCTTATGGTCGGTCCCTCCGGAGGGGAGGGTATTGATCAATTCCTTCTACCACATTATGGACATTGAACTTTGTCTCAGGTACTGATGCACAACAATGCGCTACAATGCTGATAAATGTATTCTGCACTCTGTATTTTCCACTTTGCTCTGTCTATTGTCACGTGTCACACAACGCTGGAAAAGGTGCCTCAGTCCAGCCTACTTATGCCGAACAATGTACCCCATCTACACAAATTCCACCTGCCGCTTGTGGCGCTCATCAATCAGAAATCTTCCTATTTGTGTTTGCCCAAACGTATTTTAAATGTTGTTATAGTTTCTACCTCAACTACCTCCTTTGGCAGCTCATTCAATACGTCCGCCATCCGCTGTGCGAATCCATGTACCTACCACGCTCTAAGTGGATCCATACACCCAGTCACCTCTGAACTCGAATATGAACCAGTAGTATCCATATATGATATATGTAATCTGTTTTGATAGCATGCAGAACAAAGTTGTTTACTGCACCACGGTACATATGACAATAATATCCCTAAACCTGAAGCTAAAACCTAAAGCGCCGATCATCTGCATTGTTTGCAACTCCACGAAACCAGATGAATGTTTCATAGGTTGCAGAGGCATTACATCATCCATTGTTCCCGACGTGCAGTTCTACACACTTACATAATATGTTTGCACAAATGATTTGCTTTGTGTTTTCACAGAACTCGAATTCTCCATCTGCACTGGTCCAGTTCTACGGAGAACGGAATTATGCGATGTGGCTTGATAAAATCTTGTTCGTTCACAGAAATACACGGACAATTCAGGGTGTGATGAAAATAACCAACAATATTCAACCTGATATTCTTTATAATGAACTACAGTATATTCTGCATTCTCTATCTTCCTCTTCCCTCCATCTACAGGACTGATTGTATGGCATATCTGAACTGAATGGACAGCGTGCATTTCGACCAAGCTTACCCATGCCGACCAATATACCCCATCTACACTAGTCACTCCGACCCACCTTTCGCCACTAATTTCAATCCTTCCCTTTCATGAGGCAGTCTAACTATCTTTGAACATTTGTCATAATTTCCGCCTTAACTACTTACTTTCGTTGCAGAGATGAAGTCAACATTTATCTGCGGATGAAGGGGCTGTCAAAGGAACAACAATTTATGTGTTCCTCCACTCTGTGCATGTTTGTAAGAACGACATGTTCCAAACTCTTGGTCAGTAGGGATAACCTCCCCGCTCCACCACTGGATGCTCGATTTTTAGCCCCCACAGCCCACAATTAGTAAGGATAGGTGACACCTCCTTAAAAGTATCTTCGAAGATGGAGAACTGCAAGGATCCGCTCTCAGTCCGCTATTCTAGCTCATTTACAGTCGCAACCGTGTGGCCATATTCGGCTCTAATTGCACCTACTAGTTTGCAGAAGACATCATTGTGAATGGTGGGATGATGAGCAATGGCGAGACGAAGTACAAGAAGCAGATAGTGAACTTATTGACATGGTGGCATAACAATAACCCCTCTTTCAATGTCAGCAAGACGAAGGAGATAGCTATTCCCTTCAGGATGCAATGCCGAGTATTTACCGCAACTTGCATCAATGGCACGGAATGGAAAATGGTTGAGAGCTCAAATTCAATGGCGTTAACTTAACCAACGATATGTTGTGGAGCAATCACATTGATGCGAAACCCACTAAGGCGTACCGACGCCTCTACTTCACAATGAAACGGTGGACATTGGCATGCCTAAAGTGATTCTTGTAAAACTTCAACAGATGGACCATAGAAAGAACATTATCGGGTTTGCTTTATGAGCAGGTCTAACGAGACCAAGATAAATTGCAGAGACTTCAATATGTTGCTCAATCCACCACGAATGCCTTATTTTCCTCTGTGATCAGGCTTCTGCACGGTCCCTCCATATGCTATTACTATCTACCCCATTGCAAACATCGGACTTTTAAAAATTGATGCTCCACAATACAGCTACAATTCTAAAAACTGTATTCTGCACTTTGTATCTCCATCTATTGTCATAGACTAACAAAGTACGGCCACAGACCCTTCGACTCAGCTTGCCCTTGCCGACCAATGTGGCCCATCTACGCAGGTCCCACTTAGAGAGTTTGGCCAGAATCACTCTAAACCTTTGCTATCCATGTACCTGTCCAATGTATTTTGAATATTACCATAGCTTCTGCCTCCACGACGTCCTTCGGCAGCTCATTCCGTATACCCACCACCCTCTGTGCAAGTCCATATTCCCACCACCCCCTGTGTGAATCCTGAGACCTAGCACACTCTGCCCTCTCGTTTGAACTGATTGTATCTGTATGATACATGTGACCAGTTTGGATAGCATGGAAAAAAAGGTATTTAATGTTCCTCGGTACATGTGACAATAATGAACATAACGCAAAAGCTAAAGCGCCATGGGCCACATATTTTAATTGTTTACAACAACACAAACCAAGATTCTTATGGTTTATCGAAGGATTGCATCATCCTTCGCGCAAACATGGCACAGTTAAGTAACATGTTTTGTACATGTGGGAACGGATTTTATGCTTTACCCGTACCCTATATCTAAATTTACTCAGATAGGCCCAGGCGCAAAATAAAGGACTCGTAGACCAGTGGTGAGGCCATCGAACAAGTCGGTTTAATAAAGGCCTTAGCGATGTACATTGAGGAACAGTGTGAGCAAGCACAAGCTGCTTCAAAATCTTACAGTAACTGTAGGATTCTTATGCACTCATGACACAATGGTTACCTGTGGATTTGAAATGAACCATCATTCATCAATGTCCCTGTACACTTTCATCTTTGTGTTTCCCCAAATTTAACTTTCATCTTGGGGCTCTTTTGTTTAGAAATCTCTCACCCATATATGTTACATGTAGATATCATAAATGACCAGATTATCCTCGCCACATGGAGTCCCAGCGCAAATGAGATCATCTGTCAACCTTTGGGAGACTTGCCTGCGAAACAGGGTAAACAAAAGCACCTGTAATGCAAGATTGCAACAGATAAGAACCTAAACATAACTACAAAGGACTATCCTCCGTCTACTGATAAGAAACCCTGCTTCTCAACAGAATATTTCAGCTTTAACTATTTTAATTACATTCTATCTTGTCAACTTTCCCATCATGCCCCCCCCCCCCCCCCCCCAGTGTATGAGCACCAGGGTTAACCAAACTATAATCTGATCATCTTCCTCATAATTCTCAAAATTCCCGACAACTGTACATATCTTTGTTTATGTTTATGAACTCCTCGAAATCCCGGGCTGCAGATATCGAGTTCCACGAAGAACGGAGTTATGCAATACAGCTTGAGCAAATGTTATTCATTCTTACAAATACACGGACAATTTAGGGTTTGATGCAAACAAAGAACAATGTTCGGGATGATATGTTATGTCATGAACTATATACTGCCTTCTGTATTATTTCCGTTGCTCTGTCTAATGAATTTATTTGAGCTTATTGTATCCATGTATAGTATGTCTGATCTGTGGGAGGCAACACAGCTTTTCGTTGTGCCTCGGTACGCGTGACAGTAATATTCCTAGCCTAACTTAACCAAACCCAATGATCTGAGATAAGTACCAAATATGATCAGAGCCGGAATGATCGCACTGTGATGGTGACTAAGATAGACACAGACGGTGTTGATGTTCAAGAGACGTGATGAATGGTTGTTAAGCACAAACAACTGTTGGACAAATGCGAAGAGAAAGTGAAGACTGGGGCAGGAGGAGTAACACAGTAAAAATGCTGCTCCTGCATTGCAGACCGCAGTAATTGCCGGGCATCGACACATACAAGAGGAAAACAGGAGATACTCAGATGATTCAGAAGACACCGGTGGAGAGAGGAAGAGCATCTGATGTCACAAATGGATGATCGTATCAAAGCTCCGATGCTGGTGAAGCAAATGCAGGATATGGCCCCGTTTCACCAAGTGCAAGCACGCAAACACTGGTGTTGTACCGCACTCTGCATTGGAGTGTAAACTGGCGCATCAGCGCACCTGGACTTTGCTGCAGAATCAGTTCCTGACGAACATTTATTGTTCAACACAAATAACCAAAGTTGGTCACCTATTTATCTCCTCCTGCTGTCGAGATGGCAGCTATATTTTCAAACGTTCTGACTATAGAAATGCCAGCTTCGACTCAACATATCTCAACTGACTATTCTTGGAGCTTGTCCCATGCACGCATCGCCGTCTGAGAGTGAATTCTTCTGGGTCGATTCCTTGTAAACCTTGCCCTCTCACCATGAACTTATGACCTTTACTTTTTGATTCCCGTCCGGGGTAAAATACTCTGCGCATTCAACCTTCCCCTTATACACCTTCATGATTGGCTCTCAGCTCTCATTATAGCTCTGCCCATACAAGGGAATAATAGCGAAGCACTGCTCGAACTACTGACGATGGTTAGACAAGCACCTATACTATACTATCCATTTACAAAATCCCATTTACGAGCACATGATCCTCATACCCTGACACTATATATTTTAAGGATGGCGATCTTTGCCTACAATACTTCGAAGGGGCCGAAGTTGATATTGATCCTTCGGATGAAGGAGCTGCCAAAGGAACCACAATTGATCACATCATCTACGCTGTGTAGTTTGGAAGAATACAAGTGAATTGAATGACACTGCAAATGTGCGATTCTGCGAGGCCTGGACGGGACAGATGTTGAAAGATTTGTACAACAGATATATGGGTGTTGACTTTAGGATACAAGTTTCAGAGCAAGTATTTACCATCGAGTGACTTGTGATGAGAAGCAATTTACGCTCGCAAATATATCTGAACCTCCAGTACCCTGTAACCCAGAACATTAGTGATGATAACTCAATACGTTCAAACAGGGCTGGAGCAAATGTGTTTGTAGACAATAGGCAAATGAAGACTAATGTGACCATCTATGGATTAATATAAGCGCAGAGTCAGTTCCCGTTTAATAGTGAAAATAGGAATAGCCTCGCGCTTTAAATTATGCATTCAGCAGTGTACCTTTATGTGATAGTGTATGGCGTGTCTATTATCTCCAAACGCTTGAACAGAGGTATCTTCACCTGCTCTACTACTGAATGCTCGATTTTAATACCAACAGTCCTCAGTCAGTGAGAACAGGTTACACTTCCTCCAGAATAACACCTGAGCCCTGCAAGGATTCGTTTTCAGTCCACTGCTCTAGCACCTTTACCTTGAGTACATGCCCAAATCTGTACCAATTGTATAGAATCGAAAATAGTTGAGAACAAGTTGCATGCGTTACACTTACCAACAATCTGTCGCGGGGCAAGCACATTGATGCGACATCCAAGAAGGCACACTAACGCCTCCACTTCAGGTGGAGTCTGAGGAAATGTTGCCTGTCAACGGTTACTTTTACAGTGTTCTCGGGAGGTGCCGTAGACAGCATTCTGTCGGGTTGGACCACATTTTGGATCGGGTACATATTTGTCTAGAGCGCCAGAAATTGCAGGGAGTTATAAATGTAGGCCAATCCATCGCACATAACAAACGTTCCACCATTAACTCCATCTACACATCACGCTGCCTCGAAAAGAAAACGGTAATCGTAATCAACTTGCCCATACCGGCCAGTTCATCTTTCCCCAACTCAAGTCATGCAAAAGGTATAGATGTTTTCACGCGAGCACTACCGGATAACGTATTAGCTTATTTTCCTTCGTTATCAGTGTTCTGCACGAACCCTCCATTGACCAGGGCACTGTTCAATTCGCCTCCACACCATTTCGGATACTAGATATTGTCTAAGTAATCGATGCACTACAATACGCTTCAATGCTGCGAACTATATTCTGCACTCTGGATCATCCACATTGCTCTGTCTCTTGTCATAGAGTTATCGAATCCTACAGCACGGTAACATGCCTTCTATCCAGCTTGCCTATGCGGACCAATGTGCCCCATCTACTCTCATCCCTCCTATCCATCTTTCATCCACATTACTCTAAATCTTTCCGATTCATGAAGCAGTCTCACTGTCTATGTCACAATTTCTGCCTCAAATACTTCCCCTGGCTGTTCATTATCTATGTTATTCCATATTCCAATTTTGAGAGGGACGGACAGAGTTGACGTGGGTAAGCTTTTCCCTTTGAGAGTGGGGAAGATTCCAACACGGGGACATAGCTTCAGAATTGAGGGACAAAGGTTTAGGGGTAACATGAGGGGGAACTTCTTTACTCAGAGGGTTGTGGCTGTATGGAATGGGCTTCCGGTGGAAGTGGTGGAGGCAGGCTCGATTTTATTATTTAAGAGTAAATTGGATAGGTATATGGATAGGAGGGGATTGGAGGGTTATGGTCTGAGTGCAGGTAGATGAGACTAGGTCAGGGAGAATGGTCGGCGTGGACTGGTAGGGCCGGACAGGCCTGTTTCCATGCTGTAGTTGTTATATATATATTGTTATATATATCCCCACCATCTGACGTCATCGAGTTTGAACTGATACTGCCTATGGAATTCTGTGGAATTCTGTGCCTCAGAAAGCAGTGGACGTGAATTCTCTGAATGAATTCATGAGAGAGGTAGATAGAGCTCTTAATGATTGCGGAGTCAGGGGGTATGGGGAGAAGGCAGGAACGGGGTACTGATTGTGAATGATCAGCCATGATCACAATGAATGGCGGTGCTGGCTCGAAAGGCCGAATGGCCTACTCCTGCACACATTATCTATTGTCTATTGTCTATATATGGTATATCTGATGTGTCTGGATACCATGCAAAACAAACCTTTTACTGTAGCTCGGTAGGTGTAACAATACTAAACTTAAACCTGAATCTCAAACCTAAAACGCCTCTCATCTTAATTGTTTACAACAACGCGATCCCAGCGGGATGTTTCATGGCTTACAGAAGCATTGCATCATCCATTGTTCCAGACGTACACTTCTGCACACTTAATTAACATGCTTTTAACAAATAAATTGCTTTGTGTTTTCACATACCTCGAAATCTTCAACTGCACTTGTCCGGTTCGATGGAGAGCAGAATTAAGCATTGTGGCTTGAGCAAATGTTGTTCATTCTCAGAAATTGACGGACAATTCAGGGATTAATGGAAATAGCCAACAATAATCTGCATTCTGTGTCTTCCTCCTAGCTTCATCTGCAGGACGTTAACTGATTGTAAATATTTATGGCATATCTGAACTGAATGGACAGCGTGCAAAGCGACGCATTTCGCTGTATCTCGGAACGTGAGGCCCAGCAGAACCTCACCTAAGCTAATGATCTGACGTAAGTAACAACTATGATGTCTACTAAGATTGTCCATGTAACACAAACAGAATTAATATGCAAAATACGGTGTTGAATGGGGGTTATCTACAAATTAACTGTTGGACAAATGCGAGGACAAGGTGGGGAGTGGGCACAGGAGGATGATCGCACGGAATCACCTGATACTATATAGTGGGCTGTACTAATTGCCGGGCATCTGCAATACAGGAATACATACATTCAGAAAACTCAGTTGACGTCCGTCCAGGAAGGAAAGTAATGTCAGAAGTGAATGATCTTATCAAAGTTCGAACCATATCCCCAGCACCCTCTTTGCGTCAAGTCTTCCCTTCAGATTCCTCGTAAATCTTGCCACACTCATCTTAAACCTGTGATATCTGATTTTTGATTCTTCATCCTGGATAAAAAAAGACCTCATTCATCCTATCATGGTTTTACACACCTTCATATCACCACCCTTCAGTTTCCTTCGCTCCAGGAAATAAATAAAGTCCTCATCCTCCCAGGACGGACACACAAGGAAATGGAAGTCCTGCTATAACTACTGACGGTGGTACCACATACGGAGAAACGTGCAGAGACTGGATCAAGAGACGTAGTCATACAGCAGAGAAACAGGCCCAACAAATCTCCGTGTCAATGCTATCCAAATACTCAATCACATTTACTAGCACTTGGTCCACAGAATATTATGCCCTGGCTCTTTATCTTTTAAAGAATATGATGCTTACCTTTGAAGCGGCGTAGAGCCAGAAGTCGAGATTTATCCCCAGCATAAAGTGGCTGTGAGACGACCAACAATTGATCAAATCCTCTGCTGTGTACAGTTGCAAAGACCAACAAGTGAATTTGTTTGGCCATTGATTTGTGGGACTTGCCCTAACGGGATAGACCATCAGAGCATTAAGCAACGGGTATATGGATGATTACGTTAGGATCAGAAGATCAGAATATTAATTCACCTTGGAGTGACTGAGATGAGGTGTAATTTACTCTCTCAGATATATCTGAATCTAGAGTACCCTCTACCCCAGAAAACGATGATGCCCATTTATGAAATACAAACAGGGTTGGAGCGAAGTTCCTTTTGGACAAGAGGGAATTGAAAACTAATATGGCCAGGAAAGGAAATGAACTCGAGACCAGGATCAGTTTGAAAATTATGGTGGTAAAGGTCTGCACAGGCCTGAGCTTGACATTGTGTGCGTGTGGCCGGGTGTACCTGTGTCCACAGTGGGGGGTGGGGAGGGGACGGGTTTGTGTCCGTGTGTCCGTGAGTACCTGTGTCCACAGTGGGGGGTGGGGAGTGGAGGGGTTTGTGGCCGTGTGGCCGTGTGTACCTGTGTCCACATTGGGGGGTGGGGAGGGGGGGTTGTGGCCGTGTGTCAGTGTGTACCTCTGTCCAGAGTGGGGGGTGGGGAGGGGAGGGGGTTTGTGGCCGTAAGGCCGTGTGTACCTGTGTCTACAGTGGGGTTGTGGGGAGGGGGGAGGTGTGGCCATGTGTACCTGTGTCCACAGCGGAGGGGTGGTGAGGGGAGGGGTTTGTGGCCGTGAGTCCGCGTGTACCCGTGTCCACATTGGGGGGTGGTGAGGGGAGGGGTTTGTGGCCGTGTGCCCGTGTGTACCTGTGTCCACAGTGGGGGGTATTCAGCGGAGGGGGTCTGGCCATGTGTCCGTGTGTACCTGTGTCCAGGGCCTAGGTATGTGCTCCGCCCTCTGCCACTGCTTCCTCGGCTCGACGGCCCACGGATCTCAGTCAGTGACGATAGGTGACAACATCTACCCCATACAGACGTTCAACGCCGGCGCCCTGCAAGGATGATTTATCGGTCCCCGACGATTCTCTCTTCACGCTGTCCACTGTTCACTCTAATTTCGTCAACAGGTTCGCTGACGACAACCCTGTGATTGTCCGGATCAGGGACAATAATGAGGCGGAGTTCAGGAAAGAGATAGTGAGCTTACTCACGTTGTGTCAGAACAATACCCTCTCCCTCAATGTCATCAAGACGAAGGGGCTAGTTATGAATTTTTGGACGCAAGGTGGAGTACATGCGTAAATCAGGATTAATGGCGCGGAATTGGAAATAGTTGCGGCTCAAGTTGTTTGCGTTAAATATTACCACCGATGTGTCCTGGATCAACCACGCAGATCACACAACCAAGAAGGCGCACTCGACTTCCGGAGGAGACGGCCAAAACTTTTACAAACACCTTGAGATGCACCATTGAAAGTACGCGATCGGGATGCATCACACCCTGGTTTGGATACAGTTCTGCCCAAGACGACGAGAAATTGCAGAGATGTTGTCGGTTATACCCATGACTGATATGAGTGGATGACATTCAAAACCACGCTTTTCGCTGCAACTCGGTACATGTGACAATAATAAATCTATCCAAACCCTAATAACCAACCTAATGACTGGAGATAAGTAACAACTGTGATCAGAACGGTAATATAAGTGCTATGATGGGACAAAGATGCTGATGTACAAGAGAAGTTGACGAATCGCTGTTAACCGCAAATGAACAGTTCGACAAACGCCAGAGAAGATAACGTATGTGGGCAGGAGACAGAATAGAGTAAAATGCTCACACTGTATTGTGGACCGCAGTTATTGCCGGGCATCTGAAATAAAAGAGGATAAAAGGAAAAACCCAGAAGATTTGGAAGACATCCGCTTGAGAGGACAACGTATCTCGTGTCAGAAATCAATGACCTTATCAAAGCTGCTGTCTCGTCGAAACAAATGCACGGGGTGCTATTGTTTCGCAAAGCACACACCAGCAAATTTTGGCGTTGCACCGCCCTCTGGATTAGAGTGTAAACTGGCTCATGAGCGCACCTCAACATTGCTGCAGAGTCAGTTGCTGCCCAACATTTATTACTCAACATACAAGGAAATAGTGGTGAACCCTGCTATAACTACTGACGGCGATACCACGTGTGGAGAAACGTGCACACACTGGCCCAACAGTCATTGAGTCGCAGAGCGTAGAAATAGGAAGAAAAACTGTCTGCATGTATGCTGTCCAATTACTCAATCCCATCTACCAGAACTTAGTCCGTAGAATATTATATCCTGGCGCTATCTTTTTTTAAGGAAAGAGATACTTACCTTCGACTCGGGGCAGAGACAGAATTCTAGAATTATCCGTCGCATCAAGTGGCTCTCAAAGGCGAACAATTGATCAGATCATCCAATCTGCGCAGCTCGTAAGAACGAGAAGTGAATGTGTTGACCCGACATCGAGACTTCTGCGAGACCTTTGCAGGATAGATGTTGAGAGAATTACAGCCGCCTATGGATGATCACGTTCGGATTATCGTTCAGGATAAGAGTTCACCTTGGAGTGACTGAGGTCAGATGTAAAATATTCTCGCAGATGTATCTGAATCATAGACAGTATTATCTACCCCAGTAAACAAGAATGACCATTTATGAAATGCAGACAGGGTTGGGGCGAAGATCTTTGTGAGAAATAGGGAAATGAAAACCAATGTGACTTGGGTGGAAATGAATATGAAACCAAGAACAGTTTGTAATTATGATCTTGAATTCAAAACATATTTGACCTAGGCGTTCTGCGTGTGACCGTGTGTACCTGTGTCTGGTGGGGAAGGGGTGGCTGTTATCTCCAAACTACGAGACCTAGGAATCTGCTCGTCTCCGTCACTGCTTTGAAGGCTGTAATGCCCACGGACCTCAGTCAGTGAGGATAGGGGACAGCATCTCCTCCATAATAACTCTCCACATCGGTGTCCTGCGAGGATGCGTTCTCAGTCCTCCCCACTATGCTCCATTTGCGCTCTCGACTGTAAAGACAAATTTGTCTAATTATATCTACAGTTTTGCCCACAAAATCACTGTGGTGGGTCTAATCAGGAAGAATGACAATACGGAGTAAGGGAAAGAGATAGAGAACTGAGATACAGTACATGGTGCCAGGACAATAATCTTTCCCCCAATGCCAGCAAGACGAAGCTGCTATTTATTGACTTCAGGAAGCATGGTGCAGTTCATGCCAAACCAGCATCAATGGTGTAGAAGTGGAAAATGGGCGATAGTTTCCAATTTCAAAGGTCAAAGTTCAAATTTCAAAAACACTATATTTGGTCCCGTGGGGCAATTTACAGAGGCACGTAGAGTAGTACAAAAACTATTGGTGGGGGGGAGGGCGGCGGTTAATAGGGTGAGCTGCGGGACAGGGGTGGTTGGGAGTTGAGGAGCTGAACAGCTTTGGGTACAAAGGTTGTCATTCTCCTCTGTGTCCTACAGCCTGGGCAGCGATGCCGGCGTCCTGACAGGAGCCACTCAAACGCAGAGAACAGGACGTGTGAGGGGTACTGTAAAATCCTGCCAGCTGACCCTAGCATTCCCCAAATGCAACAACCCAGAAGGCACACGCACTCACCCCTTATATCCCGAGGAGACAGAGAATTCTCGGCATGTCTCCAGTGACTATTCCAAACGTCTGAAGATGCACCATAGAAAGCCTAATGTGGGGTTCCATCACAGCTTGTTTAGAGAAAAGCTGTGCTTAGGAACGCAAGGGATTGCAGAGATATGTAGATGTAGCCCAGTCCATCACACAGACCAGACTTCTCACCACTGATTCCATCTACACTTTTACGTTGCCTCGGAAAAGCAGCCAATATAATGAAAGACCTGTTTCACCCCGACCATTCATTCTTCTCCCTGCTCCACTCAGCATGATGTACAAAAGCGTGAAAGCGTGAAAGCGTGAAAGCGTGAAAGCGTGAAAGCGCGCACCACCTGTAGCTCCTTCCCGTCTGTTATCGGGCTTCTTAATGGTCCTTCCATAAGCTATGCTACTGTTGAATTCACATTCCCCCATTGATGACATTGGACTTTGTTTGTGGAGCTGATGCGCTACATTGCTGAAACTATATTCCGCAATCTGTATCTTCTCCTTTGCTCTATCTATGGGACTTCAGTGCGAACTCATTGTACCTATGCATGGAATATCTGGTGTACGTGGATAACATGTAAAACGCAGTTTTTTTTCACCTCGGTACATGTAACAATAATAATCCCAATCCTAAACCTGTACCTGAAACCTAATGTGGTCGCATCTTAATTGTTTACAACACCGCCAAGCCACTGGGAGGTCTCAAAGGTTAGAGACGAATTGCATCATCTGTCGCTCTAGCTGCGCACGTCAGAACAGTTAAATAAGAATTTCTGCATCTGCTTGAATGTGTCTTTTGTGTTTTTACAAAGCTCGAATTCTCCAACTGTGCATGTCCGTTTCTTAGGACAAAGGTAGACCAGAATTACGCAATGCGGTTTGCGCAGATGTTGTTCATTCTTACAAATTTACAGATAGATCAGTGTTTGATGAGAATAAAGAACGACATTCAGAATTATAGTCTGTATCACGAACTATAGTTCGCATTCTGTATATTTCTCTTTGCTCTATTTCGTGTACAAGTTTGAACTGCTGCATCTGCATATCTATAGACTAAATCTCTCGTTTGTTTGTTTGTTTGTTTGTTCCTGAACTACAGCCAAAACGGTACAGGTTTGCGCGACAGTTTTAGCCCACCTTATTTACCGTCATCCCTTTGGTGCTAATGGGAAAAGTTTCGTTGAAATCGGTGTTATATTTTTTAAGTTATTCACATTGGCACGTTGGCCTGGCTCGCCTCAACGGAGCTGCAGGTCTAAAAGCCATACAACAGAAGAAGAAGCAGATTTTAAAGCTTAAATCTATCTCCTTGGGAGGGAGGGAGGGAGGGAGGGAGGGAGGGAGGGAGGGAGGGAGGGAGGGAGGGAGGGAGGGAGGGAGGGAGGGAGGGAGGGAGGGAGGGAGGGGGATGGATGGGGGGGTGGAAAGGAGAGGGAAGGGAGGGGAAGGGGAGAGGGGAGGGAGAGGGAGGGAAGGGGGGAGGGAGGGGAGGGGAAGGGGGAAAGGGGAGGGGGAGGAGGGAGGGGAGAGGGGGGAGGGATGGGGGAGTGGGGGGGAGAGGGGATGTGGAGGGGGAGAGGGGATGGGGAGGGGGAAGAGGGGAGGGGAGGGGGAGGGGGAGAAGGGAGGGTGCTGCAGCAATGCAGGCGAGGTTTGGGCGCAACGGGTCCACTTGGTCTAGTGACATATCTAAACATTTTGGAGAACATGCAAAACAAAGATGTCCACTGTACCTCAGTACCCATGACAGAAATAGACCTTACCTGAGCTAACCAAACCTAATGATCTGCCTTGAGTAACAGCCGTGACCAGAGCGGTACTGTTCGTAATATGATGGTGACTAAGATTGGAGACGATGTTGATATACGCGATGAATGGATGTTAACAACAAATTAACTGTTGGACAAAGGCAAAGAGAAGTCGACGAGAGGGAAGAGGATTTTCAACACAGTAAATTTGTTGATATTGTACTGTAGCCCGTAGTAATTGCCGAGCTTCTGAGACAGAAGATGACATGATATACTCAGAAGAGACAGAGGGTCATACAGCGCGCAAACACGCCCTTCTACCCAACTTGCCCCTGCTGAGCAACATGCATCGTCGACGCTAGGCCCACCTGCCAGATTAGGACAGTATCCGTCTAACTCTAACCCATCTATGCACCGGTCTAAATTTTTTTAACATTGTGATAGCACCTGCCTCATCTACGTCCTCCGGCAGCTCGATCCGCACACCAACCCGCTTAGGTTCCTATTAAGTCTCCCACCGGTCACCTTAAACTATGTCCTCTGGTTCTCGATTCCCCTACTCTGGTTAAAAAATCTTCGCTATCTGCAACGTTAGTGACATCGGCAAACTTACTAATGATGCCTTGTACTTTCTCATCCGATTCATTGATATAAATCCAAATAGCAATGGGGCCAGCACCGAATCCTGGTGTGTAAAAATCATTGCTGGCATGCCGAATTTCCGCAGGTGCCCGTTGGTGTGCTTTATTGGCTGGTGCACGACGACGTTTCTATATGGCCGGTGCACGACAGATCATTGGTCATATTAATACCAAGGAATTACAAGTTTTCAACCATTTCCATTTTGGCCCCATTAATGCTGATTGGGGCAGGGTGCTCGTGTCAGGGGGCGTGACAAAGTAAGGATGTAGGTGGAGACAGGAAGACAGTGGGAGAACTGGGAAGACGGAGGGGTGGGGGGGAGGGAGAGACAGAGCCAGAGGAACAATCTAAAGTCGGAGATGTCAATGTTCATACCGTTGAGCTGCAAGCAGCCCAAGCGAAATATGAGATGCTGTTCCTCCAATTTGCACTGGGCCTCACTATGCCACTGGAGGAAACCCATGACAGAAAGGTCAGACTGGGAGTGGGAGGGGGAGTTGAAGTGCTCAGCCACCGGGAGATTAGGTTGGTTAAGGCGGACTGAGAGAAGACGTTGAGCGAAACGATCGCCGAGCGTGCGTTTGGTCTCGCCGATGTAGAGAAGTTGACATCTAGAGCAGCGGATACAATAGATGAGGTTGGAGGAGGTGCAGGTGAACCTCTGTCTTACCTGGAAAGACTGTTTGTGTCCTTGGATGGAGTAGAGGGGGGAGGTAAAGGGACAGGAGTTGCATCTCCTGCGGTTGCAGGGGAAAGTGCACGGGGATGGGGTTGTTTGGGTAGGAAGGGACGAGTAGACCAGGGAGTTACGCAGGGAACGGTCTCTGCGGAACGCAGAAAGGGGTAGAGATTGGAAGATGTGGCCAGTAGTGGGGTCCCGTTGGAGGTGACGGAAATGTTGGAGGATGATTTGTTGGATACACTGGCTGATGGGGTGGAAGGTGAGAACGAGGGGGATTCTGCCCTTGTTACGAATGGGGGGAGGGGGAGCAAGAGCGGAGCTGCGGGATATAGAGGATGCCCTAGTGAGACCCTCATCTAGTATGGGAGAGTTGAAGCACTCACTAACTTCACCACCAATTTCCATCCTGCTCTTAAATATACCTGGACTATCTCCGACATCTCCCTACCGTTTCTGGACCTCGCCATCTCCATCACAGGAGACAGACTAGTGACTGACATCTACTACGCCTTGCAGCGCCAGGGACCCGGGTTCAATCCTGACTGCTGGTCCTGTCGGTACGGGATTTGCACGTTCTCCCAGTGACCTGCGTGGGTTTTCTCCGGGTCCTCCGGTTTCCGCCCACATTCCAAAGACGTACATGTTTGTAGATTAATTGGCTTGATATAATTGTAAATTGCCCCGAGTGTGTGTAGGATAGTGTTAGTGCACGGGAATTGTTGGTCAGCGCGGACATGGTGGGCCGAAAGGCCTGTTTCCCGGCTGTATTGTTTAGTTTAAAGGAAAGTAAATTCGAGCTTCACCTGGGATTGCCGCTCACGGTTCACCCATGTTTTCGGTTTGGGGATTATACGCGTCGCATTCTGTGGCACACAGTGCCCTTGTGTGTATTAACCAGCGTCTGCAGTTCTTTGTTCCCAGCTTCTGTTTATGTGCTGTGCTGTTCCCTGCTCCCTTTGTTCTGCAGCTTGCTGTATAACTAATTGTGTGTTGTGAGCACTAGGTGCACTCCGCGCCCGCCCACAACTCTCTGGCTGAGGCGGCGGTTGCCAATAGAGACGGGGAGCGGCGGCAGGTTCGTGGGAGGGTCGGGGCAGGTTTCCTTTGTGTGGAAATCAGGCTGCGGTGTTGTTTACCTGCTGCTGGAAGTCCCGCCCAAAACAGCGATTGCCATTGAAACTGTGGCAGACTGATTCACAGTCCGGAGCGGTGACAATTTATCCGCCACTCCATTGACCAGTGTGTGGGCAGTGAACGTTTGTGGAGATGCCCCACTGGATAAACTTGTGTCCGTTGTATCGCTGTTCGTCCGCAACTCCCCGAGGACTGAGTCCCTTTGTTCTCCCTTATGTGGCAGAGTCTGGGCGCCGGGGCTGCGGCTACAAGGCGACAATGTTAATCCGCTCTTTCGCTCGTTCTCTCTTGGACGGAGCTCACTGCGATTTCCACGAAGTCTTGAAGCTTTAAAGTCACCGATTTTACTGGCAATTGGGCATTCCGTTGCCTCGTCTGGTGGGTCCTTGGTGTGTTGAGGGTCTGAGTCTCGGACTACCGGAGAAACCGTGAATCCCCATCAATCTCCCTGGAACACTGCTCGGAATCTCAACTCTTGGTCGAACAACTGAAGCAGAAGTGCGTATGTTTGCCGTAAGGTTTTGAACGGGAACAAGGGCGGGTAGTTGGGGGTTAGATGCAGGAACTGTAGATTAGCAAATTACCCTCCCTCTGCTCGCCCCCTTACCTCCCGTTTCCATTCTCTACCGGACCCCCACTACCAATCCCCCTCTCTCCATCTCTCTCCCTGGCTCCTTCGCTGTCTTCCCAACACATCCACTCTCCCCTCACCATCCCATTCCCACTAGCCCTCATTTTACCCATCCCCCACACCCTATCCCCCCGTATCCCCCCCACACAATCACCTGACCGCCAGACCCCCAACATATCTGACGGCCTGTAACTCATCCCCCCACACACTCGACCCCCAGCTTCCACACAAGTCAATAGACAATAGACAATAGACAATAGGTGCAGGAGTAGGCCATTCAGCCCTTCGAGCCAGCACCGCCATTCAATGCGATCATGGCTGATCACTCTCAATCAGTATCCCGTGAAACCCAGCCCCCCCCCCACACCTGACCCCCAGCCCCCCCGCACATGATCCCCAGACCCCGCATGCACCTGTTCCCCTTCCCCCCACACACCTGAGCCCCAGGCACTCCACACACATCGGCCCGAGCCCCCCTACACAACTGACCCACTAACCCCCTTCACACACCTGAGCTCTAGTCCCCCCATAAATGACCCCCAGGAACACCCCAAAAACCTGACATCCTGACTCCCACACACATGACCCCAGCCCACCCCACATAACTGACCCGAAGCCACACAAGACACTTGACCCCCTAACATCCCACACACTTGACTCCATCCCCCACACACAAACCCGACCGCCAGCCCCCACACACCTGATTCACAGCACCCCCAACACACCTGAACGCCTGAACTCCAGCCCCCACACACCTGACCCACGGCCCCCACACTCCTGCCCCCCACACACCGGACCCCCAGCCCCCCCCCCAACACACCTGAACACCAACCCCACACACATCTGCCCCCCACAAACCTGAGCCTCCAGACCTCCAGATGTGGCCCGCCCCCCCCGGCACGTGACACAGTTACCCGCAGCCTCCCACACGACTGACCCTCTGCCCCTTCATGCACGTGAAACCCAGCCCCCCCGCACACCAAATCCGCTTCCCCCCACACACCTGACCTCCGGACCCCCATGCCGCCACACACCTGACCCCCAGACATGTGACCCCGAGTCGGATCCCCATGTGCCGCACAAACCTGACCCTATCCCACCTACACACCTGACACGCAGCCCCCACAAACTTGGCCCAAGCCCCCCCCCCACACCTGACCCCCACACACACCTGACAACCAGCCCCCACAAACCTTACCCCAAACGCCACATACCTGACCCCCAAACACACCTGTCCCCCAGTCCCCCCACACTCCTGCCCCCCAGCCCCCACACACCTAAATCCCAGCCTCGCACAAAGCAGACGCCCAGTCCCCCACACGCCTGAATCCCTGACTCCCCACACACATGACCCCAGCCCCCACACACATCACTACCTGTCCCCCACACACCTGAACCCCTGATCCCCAGACCCCCACAAACCTCAACTCCAGTCCCCCACATACCTGACCCCATTTCCCCCACAAATCTGACCACCAACCCCGCACACAACTGATAACCAGCCGCCCCAGAAAACTGACCCACACACCTGAACTCTGCCCCGCACACGCCCGATCTCCAGCCGACCACAAACCCGACACCCAGACCCCATACAAATGGCACCAGCCCTCCCACACACAATTGACCCCCAGCCCCCACACACCTGAACCCCAGCCCCAAACACCTGACCCCTGATCCCCAGTAGCCATAAACCCATGACACCCAGCCCCCCAAACACGTGCCCACCATCCCTCCCCCCACACACTCCTGAACCACAGCCCCCAACACACCTGACACCAAGCCCCCACACACACCTGACTCCCATCCCACCCACACACCTGCCCCCCTCAGCATACCACATACCAGCCCCCCAACACATTTGACTACCATGACAACATGCCCACGCACACGTGACCCCTGCCCCCACACACCTGAACCCCAGTCCCCACACAACTGACCTCAGTAGCCACACACACGTGCCCACCAGCCGCCCTCCTACACGCCTGATCCAGCCCCCACACACCTGACAACCAGTCCCGTCACACACCTGACCCCCTCAACCCCCCACGCACCTAACCAACTGCTCCCCACACACCTGAACTACTTGTCACCCAGACCACCGGAAACCTGTTCCTCAGCCCCCACACACGTGAACTCCAGCCCCGCAAACACCTGAACTCCCGCCCCGCACACACCTGAACTCCAACCCTCAACGCACCTGACCTTAGCCCTCCAAAAACCTGACCCCCTCAGCCCCCCTCTCCTCTGACCACCACCTCTACCACACACCTGAACCCCATCACCGCCCAAAGCTGACCCCCCTTACCACCAGCACACCTGAATCTGAGCCCACCCAGACACCTGAACCCCAGCCTCCCAGAACCCGGATCACCAGCCTCCCACACACATGACCCCCAGCTCCCCACAGAAAACTGACCCCAGACCCCCACACACCTGACCCCCTGGCCCTCACAAACCTGACCCCCAGCCGCCCAACACATCTGACCCACTGACCCGCCCAACATTTGACCCAAAGCCCCATCACACACCTGGCCCCCAGAACCCTCACACACCTGACCCACTGACCCACAGCCCCGCACACACCTGATCCCCAGACCCCAACACACCTGACCCCATCCCCCCCACAAACCTGATCCCCAGCCCCCCACACACCTGACAGCCAGCCCCCCCCACACACACCTGACCCCAACCTCCACACACACCTCACCTCCAGTCCCCCACATACCTGACCCCCAGTCCCCCCGCACACATGACCCCCAGCCCCCCACTCCCTGACACCCTGACCCCCAGCCCCCCACACAACTTACAACCAGCCCCCCCAAAACCTGAACCCCAACTCCACACACACCTGACCTCCAGCCCCCTGCATACCTGCCCCACTGCCCCCAAACACCTGACCCCCAGCCCCCCATAGACACGACCCCAGCCCCCCACACACACGTGACCCCAGCCTCCACACACCTGAACTCCAGTCCCACACACCTGACCTCTGAACCCCAGTAACACACACACATGGCACTCAGCCCCCCACACACCTGCCCCCAGCCGCCCCCCCCCACACGACTGATTCACGCCCCCCCCCACACCTGACAACCAGCTCCCCCACACACCTGCCCCATTGCTCTCCACACACCTGAACAACTTGTCACACCCCCTGAACCCCACCCCTCCGACACACCTGACCTCCAGCCACGCATACACCTGAACCCAAAGCCCCCATCCACCTGATCCCCACAGCGCCCCACACACCTGACCCCCAGAGCCCCCACACACTTGAATCCCAGCCCCCACACACACCTGACACCCTCAGCCCCCCCACAAACCTGATCACCTGCCCCATCCCACGTGACGTCAGCTCTACGCACACCTGACCCCCTCAGCCTCCCACACACCTGACCTCCATCCTTCCGACATACTTGAACCAACCCCGGCCCCGCACACACCTGAACCCTAGCCGTCCCACACGCCTGACCCCCAGCTTCGCATATACCTGTTCTCCAGCCCCCCACACAGCTGACTCCCAGCCCCCAAACACGTGACCCCAGCCCCCACGTACAGATGTGACCCACAGCCCCAAAACACCCGAACCCCAGTCCCCACACCCCTGAACCCTGAAACCATGTAGCCACACACACATGACACCCAACCTCTCAGACATGTGCCCCCAGCCACCCACAAACCCCCACACATCTCACGTCTGATCCCATGTAGCCACACACACATGACATCCAGGTCCCACACACGTGCCCCCCAGCTACCCACACACTCCTCAACCACAGCCCCACCGACACACCTGACACCCAGCCCTCTACACACCTGACTCCCAGCCCCCCCACTCACCTGACCCCCTCAGCCCCGCATACACATGACCCACAGCCCCCCACACAGCTTACCAACTTGTCACCCAGCCCCCAGCCCCTCACACACATAAACCCCAGCCCCCCACACACCTGAACTCAAGCCACGCACATAACTGAACCCCAGCCCCCCAGTCACCTGAACCCCTCAACCTCCCCCCCACATAGCTGACCACCAGCCCCCAGCCCCCCACACACCTAAACCCCAGCCCCCCACACACTTGAACTCAAGCCACGCACACACCTGATCCACAGCCCCCCACACCTGACCAGCTCAAACCCCCACACCTCAATCCAAGCCCCCCCCACAGATCTGACCCTCTCAGCCCCCCACACACCTGACACCTTGCCCACAACAGACCTGAACTCAGCCCTCCACACACCTGACCAACCGAGCGCCCCACACCCCTGACCCCCGCCCCTCCGACACACCTGAACTCCAGCCCCCCACACAACTGACCACCTCAGACAACACCCCAAATAGCTGACCACCAGCCCCCACACACCTGATCCCCTGCCCCCAACATACATGACCTCAGCTCCCCACACACCTGGCCCACACCCCCCCCCCACACACACACCTGAACCCCAGCCCTGCACGCAGCTGACCATCTAACTCACCACACACCTGAACCTTAGCACCGCCACACACCTGAACCCCAGCTCCCCAAAAACCGGAACCCCAGCCTCCCACAAACATGACCGCTTGCTCCCCACATACACCTGACCCCCAAACCCCCACCCACCTGACCCCCCAGATCCCCAGCTGCCCAACACATCTGATCCAATGAACCCCCCTAACATTTGACCCAAAGCCCCATCGCACACTTGGCCCCCACACCCCTCACACACCTGTCCCACTGACCACCTCATCTCCCCAAACCCCTGACCCCCACCACTCCGACACACCTTAAGTCCAGCCCCGCACACACCTGAATCCCAGGCCCCCACGCACCTGACCCACTCAGCGCCCCCACATAGCTGACCCCCAGTCCCCACACACCTGACCCCCTCAGTCCGCACACACCTGACTCTCAGCCCCGCACACACCTGACCCCCAGCCCCCACACACCTGACCCCCTTACTCCAACACAATTTATGTCAGCCCTCCACACACCTGACCCCCACAGCCCCCCGCACACATGACCCTCACCCTTTCGACACACCTGACACCCAGCCCCCCCACACATTGGACCCCCAGACCCCCACACATCTGGCCCCCAGCCACCCACAAACCTTACTCCTGGCTCCCACGCACATGACAGCCAGCCCCCACACACAACTGACCCCAAACCCCACACACACCTCGCCTCCAGACCCCCACATAGCTGACACCCAGTCCCCCCACACACTTGAACCCCGGCCCCCAATCACCTGACCTCCCCTCCCCCACACTCCTGAACTACAGCCCCCCCCAAAACACCTGACAACCAGCCCCCCACACGCACCGGAGCAACTTACGCCCAACCAATCAAACACCCGACCTCAGCCCTCCACACACCTGACCGCCTCAGGCCCCCACACCATGACACCCATCCCTCTGACATACCTGAACTCCAGACCCGCACACAAATGAACCCCCGCCCCCTTACATCTGAACCCCACAGCCCCCCAACATAGCTGAACTCCATCCCCCACAAACCTGACTCCAAGCCCCCCACACACCTGACAACCAGCCGCCCCACACACCTGACCCTCTGCCCCCAACACACCTGACGTCAGCCCTCCACACACCTGACACCCTCAGCCCCTCACACTCCTGACCCCACCCCTCCGACACACCTGAACCCCAGCGCCGCAAACAACTGACCCCCTCAGGCACCCCCCACATAGCTGACCCCCAGCCCACACACACCTGCCCCCCTGCCCCCAACGCACATGTCCTCAGCCCCCCACACACCTGCCCCACATCCCTCCCACACACCTGAACCCCAGCCCCGCACACCTGACCCCCACAAACCGGACCCCCATCCTCCCATGACCCCTTGCTCCTCACACACACCTGACCCCCAAACCCCCACACACCTTACCCCCAGATCCACAGCCGCCCAACACATCTGACCCACTGACCACCCCCTATCATTTGACCCAAAGCCCCATCACACACCTGGTACCCACACCCCTCACACACCTGACACACTGACCCACAGCCCCCGCACACAGACCTGACTCCCATCCCCCCACAAACCTGACCCAAGCCCCCTAACGCACCTGACAGCCAGCCCCCTCACCACACACACACCTGACCCAACCCCCACACACACCTCACCCCCAGCCCCCTGCGTACCTACCCCCAGCCGGCCACTCACCCGACGCCATGACCCTCACCCATCTGACCCGCTGACCCAAAGGCCCCCACACCTGAAACCCAGCCCCCCATACACCTGACCACATCCCCCCACACACACGTGAACCCAGCCCCCACACACCTAAACACCAGGCCCCACACACCTAACCTCTGAACCTCAGTAGCCACACAAACATGACACCCAGTGCCCCACACGGGTGCCCCCCCAGCCGCCCCCCCACACGCCTGTACCAGCCCCGTCAAACACCTGACCCCCTCAACCCCTCACACACCCCACCCACTGCTCCCCACACACCTGAACAACTTGTCACCAGCCCCCCAGACACCTGAACCCCAGCCCCCCAGAAACCGGAAAACCAGCCTCCCACACACATGACCCCCAGCTCCCCACACATACCTGACCCCCCAGACCCCCACATACCTGACCCCCAGACCCTCACAAACCTGACTCCAGCCCCCTAACACATCTGACACACAGACCCGCCCAACATTTGACCCAAAGCACCATCACACACCTGGTACCCACACCACTCACACACCTGACCCACTGACCCACAGCCCCGCGCACACCTGATCCCCAGACACCCACGCACCTGACAGCCACCCCCCCACACACACCAGACCCCAACCTCCACACATACCTCACCTCCAGTCCCCCACATATCTGACCCCAGTCCCCACGCACAATTGACCCCCAGCCCCGTACACACCTGACCTCCAGACCCCCATCCCCCCACACAACTGACAACCAGACCCCCACAAACCTGAACCTCAACACACCTGACCTCCAGCACCCTGCAAATCCGGCCCGCAGTCCCCACACACCTGATCCACAGCCCCCCACACACCTGACAGCCTCAGCCCCCTACACCCCTAAACCCCACCCCTCCGACACACCTGATCTCCAGCCCCGCATACACCTGAACCCACATCCCCCCACACACATGACCCCCTCAGCGCCCCACACACCTGAACCCCTCAGCCCCCCACACACATGAACACCTGCCCCAACACACGTGACGTCAGCCCTCCACACAACTGACCCCCTCAGCCCCCCACACACCTGTCCCCCACCACTCCAACGCAGTTGAACCCCTGCCCCGCACACACCTGAACCCAGCCGGCCCAAACGCCTGTCCCCCAGCCCCGCCCATACCTGACATCCAGCCCCCCACACAGCTGACACCTAGCCCCCCATACACCTGAACCCATCCCCCACGCACACATGTGACCCACAGCCCCCACACATCTGAACCGCAGTCCCCACACTCCTGACACCTGATCCCATGTAGCCAGACACACATGACACCCAGCCTCCCACACACGTGCCCTCGAGCTACCTCCACACTCCTGAACCAAAGCCCCCCCCCCCCCACGCACCTGAACCCCAGCCCCGCACACACCTGTCTCCCAGAGCCCCACACACCTGACCCCCTCAGCCCCCAAAAAGCTAACACTTTGCCACCAACACACCAGACCACAGCCCCACAAACACCTGACCGCATCAGCTCCCAACACACCTGAACCCCAGCCCCGCACACATGACCACCAGCCCCCCACACACCTGAACCCCAGCCCTCCCACACACCTGACCACCAGACCCCCACACACGTTGGCGCAAGCCCCCCACACACCTAACCCCCAGACCACCACACACCTGACCCTACAGCCCCCAACATACCTGAACCCAAGCAGCCCAAATCTGACCCACTGAACCCCCAAAATTAGACCCAAAGCCCCATCACACACCTGGCCCCCACACCCCCACACACACCTGACCACAACCCCCACACACACCTCACCTCCAGTCCCCACATACCTGACCCTCAGTCCCCCACACACTTGATCCGCAGCCCCCCAATCACCTGACTCCCTGACCCGTACATGTCTGACCCCCTGACCCCCACCCCCGCCACAAACTTGATCCCCTGCCACCAACATACACCTCAACCCCAGCCCCGCACACACCTGATTTCCATCCCCTCCATACCTGACCCCAGTCCCCCATACACCTGACCCCATCCCCAACACACAAGTGACACCTCGCCCCCACACACCTGAACCCCAGTCCCCACACACCTGACCTCTGGTCCCCAGTAGCCACACACACCTGAACACCTGCCCCAAACACACGTGACGTCAGCCCTCCACACACCTGACCCCCTCAGCCCCCCACACACCTGTCCCCCACCACTCCGACACACTTGAATCCCAGCCCCGCACACACCTGAACCCAGCCGGCCCAAAGGCCTGTCCCCCAGCCCCGCCCATACCTGACATCCAGCCCCCCACACAGCCGACACCTAGCCCCCCATACACCTGAACCCACCCCCCACGCACACATGTGACCCACAGCCCCCACACATCTGAACCGCAGTCCCCACACTCCTGACTCCTGATCCCATGTAGCCAGACACACATGACACCCAGCCTCCCACACACGTGCCCTCGAGCTACCTCCACACTCCTGAACCACAGCCTCCCCCACGCACCTGAACCCCAGCCCCGCACACACCTGTCTCCCAGAGCCCCACACACCTGACCCCCTCAGCCCCCAAAAAGCTAACACTCTGCCACCACCACACCAGACCAACTCCCCTACAAACACCTGACCGCCTCAGCTCCCAACACACCTGAACCCCAGCCCCGCACACACATGACCACCAGCCCCCCACACACCTGAACCCCAGCCCTCCCACACACCTGACCACCAGACCCCCACACACGTGGGCGCAAGCCCCCCACACACCTGACCCCCAGACCACCACACACCTGACCCTACAGCCCCCAACATACCTGAACCCAAGCAGCCCAAATCTGACCCACTGAACCCCCAAAATTAGACCCAAAGCCCCATCACACACCTGGCCCCCACACCCCCCACGCAGCTGACTCACTGACCCACAGCCCCCGCACATAACTGACCCGCAGCCTCCCCACACGCCAGACCCCAACTCACCTGACCCCCAGACCCCCAGAGACATGACTCCTGGCCCCCACGCACCTGACAGTCAGCCCCACCCCCACACACACCTGACCACAACCCCCACACACACCTCACCTCCAGTCCCCACATACCTGACCCTCAGACCCCACACACTTGATCCCCAGCCCCCCAATCACCTGACTCCCTGACCCCCACATGTCTGACCCCCTGACCCCCACCGCCGCCACAAACTTGATCCCCTGCCACCAACATACACCTAAACCCCAGCCCCGCACACACCTGATTTGCATCCCCTGCATACCTGACCCCAGTCCCCCCACACACCTGACCCCATCCCCAACACACAGGTGACACCTAGCCCCCACACACCTGAACCCCAGTCCCCACACACCTGACCTCTGGTCCCCAGTAGCCACACACACATGACACCCAGCCCCAACAAACGTGACGTCAGCCCTCCACACACCTGACCCCCTCAGCCCCCCACACACCTGTCCCCCACCACTCCGACACACTTGAACCCCAGCCCCGCACACACCTGAACCCAGCCGTCCCACACGTCTGTCCCCCAGCCCCGCCCATACCTGACATCCAGACCCCACACAGCTGACACCTAGCCCCCATACACCTGACACCATCCCCCATGCACACATGTGACCCACAGCCCCCACACATCTGAACCGCAGTTCCCACACCCTGACCCCTGATCCCATGTAGCCAGACACACATGACACCAAGCCTCCCACACACGTGCCCTCGAGCTACATCCACACTCCTGAACCACAGCCCCCCCCACACACCTGAACCCCAGCCCCGCACACAACTGTCTCCCAGAGCCCCAAACACCTGACCCCCTTAGCCCCCAAAAAGCTACCACTCTGCCACCAACACACCAGACCACAGACGTACACACACCGGACCGCATCAGCTCCCCACACACCTGAACCCCAGCCCCGCACACACATGACCACCAGCCCCCACACAACTGAGCCCCAGTACCTCCCACACACACCTGACCACAACCCCCACACACACCTCACCTCCAGTCCTCAAATACCTGACCCTCAGTCCCCCATACACTTGATCCCCAGCTCCCCAATCACCTGACCCCCACATGTCTGACCCACTGACCCCCACCCCCGCCACAAACCTGATCCCATGCCACCAACATACACCTCAACCCCAGCCCCGCACACACCTGACCCCATCCCCCAACACGCAAGTGACACCTAGCCCCCACACACCTGAACCCCAGTCCCCACACACCTTTCCTCTGATCCCCAGTAGCCACACACACATGACACCCAGCCCCCAACAAACGTGACGTCAGCCCTCCACAAACCTGACCCCCTTACCACCCCCCCCCCCCCCCACACAACTGTCCCCCACCACTACGACACACTTGAACCCCAACCCCGCACACACCTGAACCCCAGCCGGCCCACATGCCTGCCCCTAGCCCCGCACATACCTGACATCCAGACTCCCACACAGCTGTCATCTAGCCCCCCATAAACCGGACCCAAGCCCCCACGCACACATGTGACCCACAGCCCCCACACACCCGAACCCCAGTTCCCACACATCTGACCCCTGATCCCATGTAGTCACACAAATATGACACCCAGCCTCCCACACACGTGTCCCCGAGCTACCACACACTCCTGAAACCCAGCCCCCCTCCGACAGATCTGACACTCAGCTCCCCCGCACACCTGACACCAAGACCCCCACACCCCTGACCCCAGTCCTCCTCCTGATTCCCAGCCCCCCACTCACCTGACCCCTCTGCCCCCCACACACCTGACCCACAGCCCCCCATACACCTGAGCAACTTGTCACCCAGCCCCCCGGACACCTGTCACACAGCCCCCCACACACACCTGAACCACAGCCCCGCACACACCTGAACCCCAGCCCCCACACACCTGACCCCCAGATCCCCTACCCCACACACCTGATTCGCAGCCCTCCACACACCTGACTCCCACCGCCGCACACACCTGACCTCAGCCCTCCTCACACCTGACTCCCTCAGCCCCCCACACCCCTGACCACCACCCCTCCGAACCTCCTGAACTCCAGCCCCGTAAACACCTGAACACCAGACCCCCACACACCTGACCCCCTCAGCCCCTTCACATAGCTGACACCACACCCCCCACGCACCTGACCCACTGACCCACAGCCCCCGCGCACACATCTGACCCCCATCCCCCCTCAAACCTGACTCCCAGTCCCCCACGCACCTGACAGCCAGCGCACCCCCACACACACCTGACCCCAACACACACACACACACACACACACACACACCTCTCCCCCAGTCCCCTAAATACCTGAGCCCCAGTCCCCCACTCACCTGGCGCCCTTACCCCCACACATCTGACCGTCTGACCCACAGCCCCACACACCTGAAACCCAGCCCCCCATACACCTGACCCCAGCCCCCCACACACATGACCCCAGACCCCCACACACCCGACCCCGTCAGTCCCCAACACACCTGATCCCTTGCCCACAACAGACCTGACCTCAGCCCTCCACACACCTGAACCCCCGACCCCTCCACACCTAACCACAGCCCTCCAAAACCTGACCTCCTCAGCCCCCCGCACCTCTGACCACCACCCCTACCACATAACCGACCCCCTGACTCCCCACACACCTAACCATGAGCCCACCCACACAACTGAACCCCAGAAACCGGACCACCAGCTACCACACACATGAGCCCCAACTCCCCACACACACACACCTCACCGCCAGACCACCACACACCTGACCCCCAGCCCCTCACAAACCTGACACCCAGCCGCCCAACACATCTGACCCACTGACCCGCCCAACATTTAACCCAAATCCCCATCAAACACCTGGCCCCAAACCCATCACACACTTGACCCTCTGACCCACAGTCCCCGCACACACCTGGTCCCCAGACCCCCACACACCTGACCCCATCCCCCCACAAACCTGAACCCCAGTCCCCCACGCACCTAACAGCTATCCCCCCCACACACCTGACCCCAATCTCCACATGCACCTCACTTCCAGTCCCCCACATACCTGACGCCCAGTCCCCACGCACACTTGACACCCAGCCCCCCACTAACCTGATGTCCTGACCCCCAGCCCCCCACACAACTGACAACCAGACCCTCACAAACCTGAACCCGAACACCGCACACACCTGACCACCAGCACCCAGCATACCTGGCCCGCAGCGCCCACACACCTGACCCCCAGCCCCCAATACACCTTACCCCAGCCCCGCAAAGACACAAGTAATCCCAGCTCCGATGCACACCTGATCCCTCAGCCCCCACACACACCTCACTCCCACCCCCCACACACACCAGACCACCTCAGCCCCCCACACACCTGACCCCCTCAGCCCCCCACACACACCTCACTCCCAGCCCCCCAACCGCCTGAAACCCTCAGCCCCCCACCACACACTTCACTCCCAGCCCCCCCACACACACCTGCCCCCTCAGACCCCCCACACACCTGACCCCTTGCCCACAAAAGACCTGACCTCACCCCTCCATTCACCTGACCCCCCGACCCCCCACAACCCTCATCCGCACCCCTCCGACTCACCTGAACTCCTGCCCCATACACCTGTACCCCTCAGCTACCCCCCACATAGCTGACCCCCAGCCCCCACATACCTGAACCCCTGCCCCAACACACCTGACCTCAGCCCCCCACACACCTGACCCCCACCCCTCCCACACACCTGAACGCAATCCCCGCACACAGCTGACCCCCTGACTCCCCACACACCTGACCCTGCGTCCCCCGCACATCCGAACACCAGCCCCCTAGAAACCGGACCCCCAGCCTCCCACACACATGGCCCTAATCTCCCCACATACACCTGACCCACAGACCCTCACACAAATGACCACCAACCCCGCACAAACCTGACCCCCAGCTGCCCTACATATCTGACCCACTGACCCGCCCAAAATTTGACCCAAAACCCAATCACACACCTGGCCTCCACACCCCTCATACACCTGACCCACTGACCCACAGCCCCGCAAACACATGATCCCCAGATCCCCACACACCTGACCCCATCCCCCGCACAATTGACCCCAGCCCCCCACTCACCTGACACCCTGACAACCACACATCTGACCCCAGCCCCCCCACACAACTGACAACCAGCCCCCCACAAACCTGAACCCCAGCCCCGCACACACCTGACCTCCAGCCCCCGCATACCTATCCCCAGCCCCCACACAACAGATACCCAGCTCCCCATACACCTGACCCCAGACCCCACACTACGTGACCCCAGTCCCCACACACATGAACCCCAGACCCCACACACCTGACCTCTCAACCCCACACATATGACCCTGAGCCCCCCCCCCCCACACAGCTGAAACCCATCCCCCAACAAACCGGACCCCCAGCCTCCCACACACATGACGACTAGCTCCCCACACACACCTGACACCCAAAGCCCCACACCTGACCCCCAGCCCCTCACAAACATGACCTCCAGCCGCCCAACGCATCTGCCCCACTGACCCACTGCCCCCGCATACACACCTGACCCCCAGCCCCCACTCACCTGAGCCCTGCACCCCACACATCTGAACCTCTGACCCACAGACCCCCCACACCTGAAACCCAGCCCCTATACACCTGACACCAGCCACCCCACACACACATGACCCCAGCCCCCACACACCTGAACCCCAGTCCCCACACACCTGACCGCTGAACATCAGTAGCCACATACTCATGACACCCAGCGCCCCACACACGTGAACCCCAGCCGCCCCCCACACGCTTGAACCATGCCCCACAGACAACCAACCCCTCAACACACCTGATCCCTTCATCCCCCCACACACCTGACCCACTGCTCCCCACACATCTGAAAAACCTGTTACCCAGCCCCCCGGACACCAGTCCCTCAGCCTCCCCACACACACGAAACCCGGCCCCGCACGCACCTTATCCCCAGCCTCCCACACACTTGAACCCCAGCCCCGCAAACACCTGAACTCCAGCACCGCACACACCTGAACCACACCCCCCACACACCTGACCCACTGCTCCCCACACCACTGAACAACGTCCCCCAGACCCCATGCACCTGTGCCTCAGCCCCGCGCAAACACCTGAACTCCAGCCACGCACACACCTGAACCCCAGCCCCCCACACACCTGACCCACTGCCCCCAACACACCTGACCTCAGCCCTCCACAAACCTGACCCCCTCAGCCCCCGCACCTCTGACCCCCACCCCTACCACACATCTGAACCCCAGCCCTGCACACAGCTGACCGCTTGATTCCCCACACACTTGCCCTCAGCCCTCCCACACACCTGAGCACCAGCCCACCAGAAACCGGACAACCAGCCTCACACAAACACGACCCCCATCTCCCCCACACATCTGACCCCCAGACTTCCACACACATGACCATCATCCCCTTACAAACCTGACCCACTGACCCGCGCAACATTTGACCCAAAGCCCAATCACACACCTGGCCCCCACACGCTTCACACCTGACCCACTGACCCACAGCCCCCGCATACACCTGATCGCCAAACCCACACACACCAGACCCCCATCCCCCCACAAACATTACACCCAGCCCCCCAAGCACCTGACAGCCAGCCACCCCGCACACACCTGACCGCAACCTCCACACACACCTCACCCCCAGACCCCCACATAGCTAACCCCAGTCCCCTGCACTCTTGACCGCCAGCCCCCCACTCAAGCCTGACACCCAACCCCCCACACACCTGACCCCAGCCCCCACACACACGTGACTCCAGCCCCCACACACCTGAACCCCAGTCCCCACACACCTGACTTCTGTACCCCAGTAACCACACACACATGATACCCAGCCACCCACACACATGCCCCCCAGCCGCCCCCACACGCCTGAACCACGACCCTCCCACACACCTGATAAGCAGCCCCCCCACCTGACACCCACTTCTCCCCACACACATGAACAACTTGTCACCCAGCCCCCCGGACACCTTTCCTTCATCCCCCCCACACACATGAAATCCTGCAAAGCACGCACCTGAACCCCAGCCTCCCACATACCTGACCACTCAGCCCCCCCATATAGCTGACGCCCCAGCCCCCACACACTTGAACCCCAGCCCCCCACACACTTGACCGCCTCAGCCCCCCACACAAATGACCACTGCTCCAACACACGTGACGTCAGCCCTCCACACACCTGACCCCCTCAGCCCCCAACACACCTGTCCCCCACCACTCCGACACACTTGAACCCCAGACCCCACACACGTGACACCCAGCCCTCTACACAGCTGAATCACAGCCCCCCCACTCACCTGACCCCTAGGCCCCGAACACACCTGGCCCACAGCCCCCCACACACCTGACCCACAGCCACCACACACCTGACCAACTTGTCACCCAGCTCACCGGACACCTGTTCCCCAGACCCACCACACACCTGAACCCCAGCCCACACACACCTGAACTCAAGCCACGCACACACCTGAACCCCAGCCCCCCACACACCTGACCCACAGCCCCCCACCAACCTGACCCGCTCAGCCCCCCAAACAGCACAATCCAAGCCCCCCACACTCCTTGCCCCCTCAACCCCCCCCACATGGCTGATCCCCCACGCCCCTCACACACCTGAAACCAGCCCCCCCCACACATCTGATCCCTTGCCCACAACAGACCTGACCTCAGCCTTCCACACACCTGACTCCCCGAAACACCCACACCCCTGATCACCACCCTTCCGACACACCTGTACTCCACCCCCCCACACACACCTGACCCCCTCAGCAACCCCCCCCCCCCCCCACATGGCTGATCCCCCACGCCCCCCCACACACCTGACCCCAGCCCTCCACAAACATGAACCCCTCAGCCCCGCCACGTAGCTGACTCCCAGCCCCCCCACACACCTGAACCCCAGCCCCGTACAAGCCTGAACTCCAGCACAGCACACACGTGAACCCGAGCGCCCACACACAGGACCCCCTGACCCCAGCAGACCTACACCCCAGCCCCTCAGACAGCTGACTCCCTGACTCCCACACACCTGACCCTGCGCCCGCCCCCCACACCCCTGAACCCCAGCCCCCCAGAAACCGGACCACCAGCCTCACACACACATAACCCCAGCTCCCCTCACACAGCTGACACCCAGCCCCTCACAAATCTGACACCCAGCCGCCCAACACAACTGACCCACCCAACATTTGACCCAAAGCCTCGTCACACACTTGGCCCCCGCACCCCTCACACACCTGACCCACTGACCCACAGCCCCGCACACCTGATCCCCAGACCCCCACACACCTGACACCATCCCCCCACAAACCTGTCCCCCAGCCCCCCACGCACCTGAAAGGACAGCCCCCACACACACATGACCCCAACCTCCACACACGCCTCACCTCCAGTCCCCCAGATACCTGAACCCCAGTCCTCCCGCAAACTTGACCCCAGACCCCCACTCGCCTGACATCCTCACCCCAGCCCCCCACACAGCGGACAACCAGACCCCCACAAACCTGAACCCCAACCCCGCACTCACCTGACCACCAGCCCCCTGCGTGCCTGGCCCCCAGCCCCCACACACCTAACCCACAGCCCCCCATACACCTGACCCCAGACCCTAACACACACGTGAACCCAGCCCATACACACCTGAACCCCATCCCCCACACACCTGACCCCCTCTTCCCCCCCCCCACATAGATGACCACCAGACCCCTCTCAACCGATCCACAGCCACCCACACACCTGACCCATCAGTCCCACACACATATGACCCGTTGCCCACAACAGACCTGACCTCAGCCCTCCACACACATGACCCGCTGACCCACCCACATCCCTGACCCCCACACCTCCGACACACCTGAACCTCTGCCCCCACACAACTGGCCCTCACACCTCCCACACCCTGAACCCCATCCCTGCACACATCTGACACCCTGACTCCCCACACACCTGACCCTGAGCCCCCCACACATCTGAACCCCAGCCCTCCACTAACCAGACCCCCAGCCTCCCACACAGATGCCTCTCAGCTCCCCACACACACCTGACCCACAGACCGTTACACAAAAGACCACCAGACCCTCACAAAGCTGAATCCCATCCGACCAACACACCCGACCCTCAGATCCCCACACACCTGACCCTCAACCCCCCACACACCTGACCCCCAGCCCCTCACAAACCTGACCCCCAGCTGCCCAACACTTCTGACCCCTCCCAACATTTGTCCCACAGCCCCATCACACACCTGGCTCCCACACCCCTCACACACCTGACTCCCATACCCCCACAAACCTGACCCTCAGCCCCCCACGCACCTGACAGACAGCCCCCCACACACACCTGAACCCAACCCCCACACACACCTCACCTCCAGTCCCCCACATACCTGACCCCCAGTCCCCCCGCACACGTGACCTCCATCCCCCCTGCGTACCTGACCCCAAGCCCCCACTCACCTGACGCCCTGACCCCCACACATCTGACACCCTGACCCGCAGATCTCACACCTGAAACCCAGCCCCCCATGCACCTGACCCCAGCTCTCACCAGACAGGTGACCCCACAGCCCACATACCTGAACCCCAGTCCCCACACACCTGACCTCTGAACATCAGCAGCCACATACACATGACACCCAGCGCACCACACATGTGCCCCCCAGCCGCCGCCCCCCCATGCTTGAACGACGCCCCCAGCCAACCAGCCCCCCAACACACCTGATCCGTTCAACACCCCACACACCTGGCTCACTGCTCCCCACACATCTGAACAACTTGTCACCCAGCCCCCCGGACACTAGTCCCTCAGCCCCCTATGCACCTGATCTCCAGCCTCCCACACACCTGAACCACAGCCACCCACCCACCTGACCCAATGCTCCTCACACACCTGAACAACTTGTCACCCAGCCCTCCGGACACCTGTCCCTCAGCCCCCCGCACACACATGTACCACAGCCCCCCACATACCTGACTCAGTGCCCCCAGCAAACCTTACCTCAGCCCTCCACAAACCTGACCCCCTCAGCCCCCCCACACCTCTGACCCCCGCCCGTACCACATATCTGAACCCCAGCCCCGCACACAGCTGACCCCTTGACTCCCCACACACTTGCCCTCAGCCCCCCCACACACCTGTGCCCCAGCCCTCCAGAAACATGACAACCAGCCTCACATACACATGGCCCCCAGCTCCCCACACACACCTGACCCCCAGACTCCCACACACATGCCCAACAGCACCTCACAAACCTGACCCCAAGCCGTCCAACACATCAGAACAACTGACCTGCCCAACATTTGACCCAAAGCCCAATCACACACCTGGCCCCCGCACCCATCACACCTGACCCAATGACACACAGCCCCCGCACACATCTGATCCCAAACCCCCACACACCTTACCCCCATCCCCCCACAAACCTGACCCCAAGCCCCCCAAGCACCTGACAGCCAGCCAGCCCACACACACCTGACCCTAACCTCCACACTCCTCACCTCCAGACCGCCATATTCCTGACCCCCAGTTCCCCTGCACACTTGAACCCCAGCACCCCACTCACCTGTCCCCCTGACCACCACACATATGCCCCATGACCCCCTGTCCCCCACACAACTGAAAACCAGCCCCCACAAACCTGAAACACAGCCCCGCACACACCTGAACTCCAGCCCCCCGCATACCTGGCCACCAGCCCCCCATACGCCTGACACCCAGACCCCCATACACCCGACCCCAGCCCCACACACGCCTGACACCCAGCCCCCCAATACACCCGACCCCAGCCCCTACACACATGTGACACCAGTCCCCACACACCTGAACCCCAGTCCCCACACGCCTGACACCCAGCCCCCCATACACCCGACCCCAGCCCCTACACACATGTGACACCAGTCCCCCATACAACCGACCCCAGCCCCTACACACATGTGACAACAGCCCCCCACACACCTGACCCCATCAGCCTCACCACATAGTTGAAGCCAAGCCCCCTACATACCAGCCCCCCTCAGCCCCCCCCACACACACCTGACTCCCAACGCCCACGCACCTGACCCCCTCATCCCGCATACACCTGACTCCCAGCCCCCACACACGTGACCCCCAGCCCCCACACACCTGGCTCCCAGCCCGCCACATACCTCTCCCAGCCACCCCACACGCCCGACCTTTGCCCACCCACACACCCGACACCCAGCCCACCCATACATCTGACCCCATCAGCTCCCCCACACACCTGACCCCCTGCCCCCAACACACCTGACGTCAGCCCTCCACACACCTGACCCCCTTATCCCCCCACACACCTAACCCCCACCCCTCCGACACACCTGAACCTCAGCCCCGCACACACCTGAACCCAGCCCTCCCAGACACCTGACCCCCAGCCCCCCACAAACCTGCCCCCAGCGGCCCAACACATATGACCCACTGACCCCCCCCCCTAAAATCTGAGCCATAGCCCCCCACATCCCCCACGCACCTGACCTACTGACCCCGCACATAAATGACCCGCAGCCCCCCCACACACCTGACCCCCAGACCCTAACACACCTGACCCCCCGACCCCACACACCTGACTCCTGCCCCCCCACGCATCTGACATCCAGCCCCCCCCACACACAACTGACCCCAACCCCCACACACACCTCACCTCCAGTCCCCCACATACCTGATCCACAGTCCCCCACACTCTTGACCCCCAACCCCTAATCACCTGACTCCCTGACCCCCACACATCTGACCACCTGAACCCCACCCCCCCCCGACAAACCTGCCCCCCACATACACCTGAACCCCAGCCCCGCACACATCTGACTTCCAGCTCCCTGCATACCTGACCCCAGTCCCCCCATGCACCTGACACCAGTACCCCACACTCACGTGACACCCAGCCCCCGCACAACTGAACCCCAGTCCCCACACACCTAACTCTGATCCCCAGTAGCCACACACACATGGCACCCAGCCCCCAACAAACGTGCCCCCCAGCCGCCCTCCCCCACACTCCTGAATCACAGCCCTCCCACACACCTGACAACCAGCCTACCCACACACCAGAGCAACTGACGCCCAACCCCATCACACATGTGACCCGCAGCGCCCCACACACCTGACCCAGCCCTCCACACACCTGACTCCCAGCCCCCCCCACACACCTGACCCCCAGCCCCACCACACGTCTAACCCCCTCAGCCAACCAACACACCTGTCCCTCAGCCCACCACACATCTGAACACTTTGACACTCAGCCCCCCGGACACCTGTCCCCAGCCCCCCCCACCATGCACCTGAACACCAGACCCGCACACACCTGAAATCCAGCCCCGCACAAACCTGAACCCCAGCCCCCCACACATCTGACCCCCTCAGCAACCCCCAACATAGTTGATCCCAGCCTCCCACACACCTGACTCCCAGCCCACCCCACACAGTTGACCCCCTCAGCCCCCACACACCTTACACCTTGCCCCCAAAACATTTGACCTCAGCCCTCCACACACCTGACCCCCCGGCACACCTGAACCCCAGCTCCGCACACACATGACCCCCACCCCCCCCCCCCCCACACACCTGACCCCCAGACCGCCACACTCCCGACCCCCAGCCCCCCACAAACCTGACCTCCAGCCGCCAAACACACCTGACCGACTGACCCCCAGTCCCTCACCTCACCTCCAGTCCCCACATACCTCACACACCTCACCTCCAGTTCCCACATACCTGACCCGCAGTCCCCCACATTCATCACCCTCAGCCCCCAATCACCTGACTCCCTGACCCCCACACATCTGACCCCCCCTGATCCCCATCCCCCCACACCCCACACAGTTGAATCGCAACCCTCCACAAACCTGACTCCCAGCGCCCCACACACCTGACCCCCACCCCTCCGACACACCTGAACCCCCGCCCCGCACACACCTGAACCACAGCCCTCCCACACACCTGATCACCAGACCCCCTGGTCTGTACACACCTGACGGCCTCAGCCCCCCATACCCCTGACCCCCATCCCTCCTACATACCTGAACTCCAGCCCCGCACACACCTGAACACCAGTCCCCCACACCTGACCCCCTCAGCCCCCCACACAACGGCAAACCCTGTCCGCAACACACCTGGCTTCAGCCCTCCACACACCTGACCCCCTCAGCCCCCCACACACCTGACCCCCACCCCTCCGACACACCTGAAACCCAGCCCCGCACACACCAGAACCACAGCTCTCCCACACCCCTGATCACAAGACCCCCACACATGTGGCCCCTAGGCCGCCACACACCTGACCCCCAGACCACCACATACCTGACCCCTCAGACCCCCCAACAAACCTGACCCCAGCGGCCCAACACGTCTGACCCACTGACCCCCCCCCCCCCCAAATTTGACCAAAAGCCCAAATCACACACCTGGCCCCCACACTCCCCACGCACCTGACCCACTGACGCACAGCCCCCGCACATAACTGACCCGCAGCCCCCCACACACCTGACCCCCAGAACCCCACACACCTGACGCCCAGCCCCCACACACCTGACCCCCAGCCCCCACACACCTAACTCCTGGCTCCCCACGTACCTGACAGCCAGCCCCCCCCCCCCCACACACAGCTGACCCCAACCCCCACACACACCTCTCCTCCAATCCCCACATACCCGACCCACACACAATTAACCCCAGCCCCCCAATCACCTGATTTCCTGACCTCCATACATCTGACCCCCCTCACAAACCTGACCAACTGCCCCCATACGCACCTGAACCACAGCCCCGCATACACCTGACCTCCAGCCCCCTGCATATATGACCCCAGTGCCCCCATACACCTGACCCCAAGCCCCATACACACGTGACACCCAGCCCGCACACATCTCAACCCCAGTCCCAACACACCTGACTTCCGATCCCCAGTAGCCACACACACGGCACCCAGCCCTCACCAAACATGACGTCAGCCCTCCACACACCTGTTCCCCACCACTCCACACACTTGAACCCCAGTCCGGTACAAAACTGAATCCCAGCAGTCCCACACGCCTGTCCCCAGCCCCGCACATACTTGACATCCAGCCCCCAACAGCTGACACCAAGCCCCCTCATACACCTGACCCCATCCCCCACGCACACATGTGACCCAAAGCCCCCTCACACCTGAACCCCAGTCCCCACACACCTGACACCTGATCCCATGTATCCACACAAACCATGACACTCAGCCTCCCACACACATGCCCCCGAGCTACCCCCACACTCCTGACCCACCCCCGACAGATCTGATACTCAGCCCCCACATACATGAAACCCAGACCCCCACAAACATGACCCCAGTACTCCGCACCTGACTCCCAACCCCCCCAATCACCTGACCCCCTCAGCTCCCCACACACCTGACCCACAGCCCCCCTCACACCTGACCAACTTGTCACCCAGCCCCCCGGATACCTGTCCCACAGCCCCCACACGCATGAACCCCAGCATCCACACACCTGAACCCCACAGTACCTACCCTACACATCTGATTCGCAGCCCTCCACAGACCTGACTCCCAGCGCCCCCCACACCTGACCCCCTCAACCCCCACACACCTGACACCCTGCCCCCAACACACCAGACCTCAGTCCTCCACACACCTGACCGCCACAGCCCCCCACACCCTTGATTTCCACCCCTCCGACACACCTGAACTCCAGCCCCGCACACACCTGAACAACAGCCCCAACACACCTGGCCCCCTCAGTCTCCCTACATAGCTGACCCCAAGCCACCTACACACATGACCCCCTCAGCCCCCCCACACACACACCACTCCCAGCACCTCACGCACCTGACCACCTCAGCCCGCACACACCTGACTCCCAGCACCCACACACCTGACCATCCCAGCCCCCACACACCTGACTCCTAGCCACCCCACACACCCGACTCCCAGCCCACTCATACACCCTACACCCAGCCCATCCACACATCTGACCCTATCAGCTCCCCCACACACATGACCCCCTGCCCCAGCACAACTGACGTCAGCTCTCCACACACCTGACCACCTCATCCCCCCAAAATCACCTGACCCTCACCGCTCCACCTGAACCCCAGCCCTGCACACAACAGATCCCCAGGCCTCCCACACACCTGAACCCCACCCCGCACATAGCTGACGCCCAACGCTCCACACACCTAACCACCTCAATCCCCCACACAACTGACCCCTTGTCCCCAACACACTTGATCTCAGCCCTCCACACACCTGACCCCCCGGCACACCTGACCCCCAGCCCCCCACAAACCTGACCTCCAGCCGCCCAAAACATCTGACCGACTGACCCCCCAGTCCCTCACATCACCTCCAGTCCCCACATACCTCACACACCTCACCTCCAGTCCCCACATACGTGACCCCCAGTCCCCCCACACACTTCACCCCAAATCCCCCAATCACCTGACTCCGTGACCCCCACACACCTGACCGACAACCCCCCACACACCTGACCACAAGCCCCCCACACACCTGACACCCAAACCACCACACACCAGACCCCCACCCCCCCCAGCACACCTGACCCCAGCGGCCAAACACGTCTGACCCACTGACCACCAAAATTTGACCCAAAGCCCAATCACACATCTGGCCCCCACACTCCCCACCCACCTGACCATCTGACCCACATCCCCCTCACATAACTGACCCGCAGCCCCCCACACACCTGACCCCCAGGCCCCCACACATCTGACCCCCAGCCCCCACACATAACTGACCCCCAGCCCACCCACACTTCTGACCCCCTCAGCCCCCCCCACATATGTGGCCCCCTGCCCCAACACCCGTGACGTCAGCCCTCCACACACCTGACCCCCTCAGGCCCCCACACACATGGCCCTCACCCCTCCGACACACCTGAACCACAGCACCGCACACACCTGACCCCAGCCATCCCACACACCTGAACCCCAGCCCCGCACACAGTTGCCGCCTAAACCCACCACATACCTGACCCCCTCAGCCCCCCACACACCTGACGCCCACCCCTCCAACACACCTGAACCCCAGCCCTCCCACACACCTGACCACAAGACCCCCACACACGTGACCCCCACACACGTGACCCCCAGCCACCCATACACACGTTACCCCTGCCCCCACACACCTGAACTCCAGTCCCCACACACCTGACCTCTGAACCCCAGTAACCACACACACATGACATACAGCCCCCCACAAACGTGTCCCACAGCCGCACCCCCACACGCCTGAACCACACCCCCCGGACATCTTTCCTTTAGCCCCACCACACACCTGAACTGCAGAAAAGCACGCACCTGAAACCCAGCCCCCAACACACCTGACCCCTTCAGCACCCCACACACCTGACTCCCACCCGTCCGAAACACCTGAACTCCAGCCCCGCACACGTCTGAACACGAGCTCCATGCACACCTGACCCCCTCAGCCCCACCTCATGGCTGACCCCAAGCCCCCCACACACCTGACTCCCAGCCCGCCACACACCTGACCCCTCCCGCCCCCACACACCTGACACCCAGCCCGCCACACACCTGACCCCTCCCGCCCCCACACACCCGACACCCAGCCAACCGACACAACTGACACCCACCCCTCCGAAACACCTGAACTCCAGCCCCGCACACATCTGAACACGAGCCCCATGCACACCTGTGCTCCTCAGCCCCCCCACCCCTCATGGCTGACCACAAGCCCCCCACACACCTGCCCCCCTCAGCCCCCCACACACCTGAATCCCAGCCCCCACACACCTGACCCCTCCAGTCCCACACACCTGAATTCCAGCCCGCCAAACACCTGACCCCTCCAACCCCTACACACCCGACACCCAGCTAACCCACAAAACTGACACCCAGCCAACCCAAACATCTGACCCCATCAGCTCCCCACACACCTGCCCCCAACACACCTGACGTCAGCCCTCCACACACCTGACCCCCTCAGCCACCCAGACACCTGACCCATACACCTCCGACACACCTGAACCCTAGCCCCGCACACACCTGACACCTAGGCCTCCCAAACCTCAAACCCAGCCCCGCACACAGCTGACGCCCAATCCCCAACACATCTGACCCCCTGATCCCCCCACACAACTGACTCGCTACCCCCAACACACCTGTCATCAGCCGTCCACACACCTGACCCCTTCAGCCCCTCACACACCTGACGCCCACCCCTCCGGCACGCCTGAACCCCAGCCCCGCACACACCTGAACCCCAGCCCTCCAACACACCTGAACACCAGACCCCCACACACGTGACCCTAACCCTAACCCTAATGCACACCTGATCCCCAGACCACCACACACCTAACCCTTCAGCCCCCCACAAACCTGACCCCCAGCGGCCCAACACATCTGACCCACAGACGCCCCAAAATTTGACCCAAAGCCCCATCACACACCTGACCCCAACACTCTGCACGCACCTGTCCCTCTGACCAACAGTTCCCGCACATAATTGACCCGCAGCCCCCCCCCCCACAAACACCTGACCCCCAGACCCACACACATCTGAACCCCAGCTCCCCACACACCTGATTCCTGACCCCCACGCACCTGACAGCCAGCCCCTCCACACACACCTGTCTCCAACCCACACACAAACCTCACCACCAGACCGCTCATACCTGACCCCCACACATCTGACCCACTGACCCCCACCCACCCTCACAAACCTGACACCCTGCCCCCCACACACCTGACCGACAAATCCTCATACCTGACAAACATGTCACCCACCCCCCACCCGGACATCTGTCAGACGCCGCACCACACCTAACCCCAGCCCCGCACATACCTGAACCCCAGACCCCCACACATCTGACCCACACAGCACCTACCCCACACACCTGAATCGCAGCCCTCTACACACCTGACTCCCAGCGCCCCACAAACCTGAACCCATCAGCCCCCACACACCTGACACCCTGCTTCCGACACAACAGACCTCAGCCCTCCACAAAATTGACCGCCTCAGCCACCCCACACAATTGACACTCAGCCCCTCACACATCTGACCCCATCAGCTCCCCACACACCTGCCCCCAACACACCTGACGTCAGCCCTCCACACACCTGACACTCTCAGCCCCCCACACACCTGACCCCCAGGCCTCCCACACACATGAACCCCAGCCCCATACGCAGCTGACGCCCAACTCCACACACAACTTACCCCCTCAGACCCCATAAATCTGTCCCCCCTGCCCCCAACACACCTGGCGTCACACCTCCGCACACCTGACCCCCTGCTCCCCACAAACCTGTTCCCGAGCCGCCCAACACATCTGACCCCCTGACCCCCCCCAAAATGTGATCCAAAGCCCCATCACACACCTGACCCCCACACCCCCACGCACCTGAACCACTGACCCACAGCCCCCGCACATAACTGATCCGCAGGCACCCCACACACCTGAACCACAGACCCCCACACACCTGACCCCCAGACCCCCACACACATGAGTCCTGGCCCCCCACGCACCTGACAGCCAGCCCCCCCCCCCCACACACACACACCCGACCCCAACCCCCACACGCACCTCACCTCCAGTCCCCACATACCTGACCCCCAGACCCCGCACACACTTGACCCCAGCCCCTCAGTCACCTGACTCCCTGACCCCCACACATCTGACCCCCTGATCCCCATCGACCCCACTAACCGAACCCCCTGTCCCCCACATACACCTGAACCACAGTCCCGCACACACCTGACTTCCAGCCCCCTGTATACCTGACCCCAGTCCCCCACACACCTGACAAACATCCCACCCGCACACCGGAGCAACTGACGCCCAACCCAATCATACGCCTGATCCCCAGCCCTCCACACACACGACTCCCAGCCCTCCCCACAAACCTGACCCACTCACCTCGCCCCACACACCTGACCCCCAGCCCCCCACACACCTGAAAACTTTGTCATCCAGACCCAGGGACACCTGTCCCCTGACCACCCCCTCCATACACACTTGAACACCAGCCTCGCGTACACCTGAACTCCAGCCCCCCACACACCTGACCCCCTCTGCACCCCCCACATAGCTGACCCCCACCCCCCACACACCTGACTCGCAGCCCCCCACACACCTGCTCGCCTTAACCCCCCCCCCCCACTTCTGACTCCCACCACTCCGAGACACCTGAACTCCAGCCCCACAAACACCTAAGCCCCAACACCCCACTCACCAGACCCCTTCAGAGCCCCCACATAGCTGACCCCCAGCCCCCCACAAACCCGATACCCAGCCCCCCACACACCTGACACGCTCAGCCCCCCTCACACCTAACTCCCAGCCCCCCATACACCTGACCCCTTCAGCACCCCACACAACTGACGTCCAGACCCCCCCCACACATCTGATTCCCAGACCACCACACACCCGACTCCCAGCCCCCCACACACCTGACCCCTTCAGCCCTCCGCTCAACTGACCTCCAACCTCCGGTACACCTGAACCCCAGCTCTCTCACACACCTGGCCTTCTCAGCCCATCCCCACATAGCTGACCCACAGCCCCGCCCACAGCTGACGCCCTGCCCCCACACGCCTGACCCACTGACCCCACACACATGATCCCAGCCCCCCACTTACATGACTCCCCTGGTCCCCAGACCCCCCGCACACACCTGACCTCCATCCCCATGCCTACTGACCCCAAGCCCCCACACACCTGACACCCAGCCCCCCCCATACACCTGACCCCAGCCCTCTCACACATGAACCCCAGCCGGGCACACACCTGAACGCCAGCCCCTCACACACCTGAACCCCCGCCCCGCACACACCTGAAACCCAGCCCCGCACACAGCTGAACCCCAGCCCCGCACACAGCTGACGCCCAGCCCCCCCCCACACGCCTGACGCCTTGAATCCCCACATACGACCACCAGTCCCCCCACACACCTGAACCCCTGATTCCCAGACCCCCACACACCTTATCTCCAGTCCTCCATGTACCTGACCCGCCAGCCCCCCACAAACCTGACCCCTAGCCCCCCACACACACCTGACCCAGCCCCGTACACACCTGACTTCCACCCCCACACACCGGACACCGAGCCCTCCCACTCCTGACACCGAGCCCCCCATACACCTGACCTCAACCCCCCACACACACGTGTCCCCGAGCCCCCGCACCTGAACCACACTCCCCACATAACTGACCCCTGATACCCCACTAGCCACACACACATGACACCCAGCCCACCAGAGACGTGCACCCCAGCCACCGCCCCCCCCCCCCCCCACACTCCTGAACCTCAGCCACCCCCGCATACCTGACTTCCATCCCCACACACCTGACCCCCTAAACACACCACACATCTGACACCCAGCGTAACACACACACCTGACCACCCAGCCCACCGTACACCTGTCCCCAGCCACCCCCCCACACACTTGAACACCAGCACCGCACACACCTGAACTCCAGCCCCGCACACACCTGAACCCCAGCCATCCACACACCTGAACCACTCAGCCCCCCACCAACATAGCTTCCCCCCAGCCCCCCACAAACCTGACACCCAGCCCCCCCCCATACACCTGATCGAAGCCCCCCACTCACGTGAACCCCAGGCCCCACACACCTCTGATCCCCAGTAGCCACACACACATGACACCAGGCCCCCCACATACGTGCCCCAACCACCCCACTTCTGAATCACAGCCCCCCACACACACCTGACAACCAGACCCCACACACCGGAGAAACTAATGCCCAACCCCCTGATCCCCAGACCCCCACATAGCTGACCCCCAGCCCCACGACATACCTGACCCCCAGCCCCACAACACACCTGACACCCAGCTCCCCTGCACACCTGACTCTCTGACACGCTGCCAACAAAAAAATACAGACTCGAGACCCCACACACCTGATCCCCAGAACCCCCCCCCCCCACATCTGTGACCCACCCCCCCCCCCTCCACACACATACCGGACCCCAAGACACACCCACACTCCTGTCTCCCCGCTCCCCCACACACCTGACCCACAGCCCCTCACGCACCTGAAACCTAGCTCACCACACACCTGACCCCCTTATCTCAACCCCACCACACACTTGACCACCTGGTCACCAAGCCACCAGACACCTGTACCCAGCCCCGTCACACACCTGATCCCCACCCCCCCCGACACTCCTGAACCCCAGCCCCGCACACACCTGACCCCCATCCCTCCGACATGCCTGAACCCCAGCCCCGCACACAGCTGATGCCCAGCCCCCCACACACCTGACCCCCTTACTCGCCACACACATGATCCCAGCCCACCACACACATAACTCCCTGTCCTCCCACACCCCTGCCGACCTGATCCCCAGCCCCACACACACCTGACCCTTTGATCACCAGACCCCCACAAACCTGACCCCCTGATCACCAGTCCCCCAGAAACCTGACCCCCACCCCCATAACACACCTGACCTCCCACCCCCACACCACACTAGTCACCCACCCCACCATACACCTGCCCCCTAACCCGCAGCATCACCACACACCTGACATCCAGCCCCCAAACACAACTGACCTACTGACCCCCAACGCCCCCGCACAACTGACCACCTGGCCCCCGCACACACCTGACCCACAGCCCCCCCGCACAACTGACCCCCTGACCTCCGCACACACCTGACCCCCAGCCCCCCACGTACGTGACCCCAGCCCCCACATACACTTGACCCCCCAATATCCCACACAGCTGATCCGCAGCGCCCCCCCTACACACCTGACCACATGACCCTAGCACACACCTGACCCCCCAGCCCCCAACATACGTGACCCACCTGGCCCCCGCACACACCTGACCACATGACCCCCACATAACGGAACCCCAGCCCCCACGCTATCCTGACGCCCAACCCCACACACAGCTGACCTACAGCTCCCCAGAGAGCTGACGCCCACACCCCCACACGCCTGACACCCTGATTCCCCATACACATGATCCCAGAGTCCCACAAACATGACCCCCTGATCCCCCAGATCCAACAAACACCCGAACCCCAGCCCTGCACACACCTGACCTCCAGCCCCCTGCCTACTGATCGCTAGCCCCCACACATCTGACACACAGCCCCCCGTATACCTGATCCCAGCCCCCCACACACCTGAACCTGACCGCTGCCCACACAAAAATACAGACCCGAGACCCCACACACCGGATCCCCAGAACCCCCCCCCCCCCACGTCTGTGACCCACACACCTGACCGCCTTGTTACCCAGCCCCTCGGACACCTGTCCCCAGCCCTCCCATACACCAGAACACCAGCCCCCCACACACCAGAACCCCAGCCCCGCACACACCTGAACTCCAGCGCCGCACACACCTGATCCCCAGCCCTCCCACATATCTGAACCCCAGCCCCGTATTAGCTGACGCCCAGCCCCAGAACCCTGACCCCCTGAATCCCCACACACATGACCCCAGCCACCCACACACATGACCCCCAGTCCCACCACACGCCTGACCCCTTGATTCCCAGACCACACCTCCTGTCCCCCAAATACCTGACTCCCGACATAGGTGACCCCCAGCCTCCCACACAAATTATCCCCAGCCCCCCCGACATTGTAATCTACATTAATGACCTGGATGTCAACGTACAGGGCATGATCAGCAAGTTTGCAGATGACACAAAGTTAGGGGGGGTGGTGAATAGCGAGGAAGGGATCTGCAAGCTGCAGGAAGATATAGATGAGATGGTCAGATGGGCGGAGCCGTGGCAGATGGAATTTCATCTTGAAAAGTGCGAGGTGATGCACTTTGGCAGGAATAACTTGGAGAGGGAGTACACCATGAATGGAAGGATCCTAGGGAAGAAAGGGGTACAGAGCGACCTTGTAGTACAGGTACACAAGTCCTTGACGGCAGCAGGACAGGTGGACAGGGTGGTCAAAAGGGCATATTGGTTACTGGTCTTCATTAGCCGGGGTATCGAATATAAAAGTAGGGGGGTAATGATGGAATTGTACAGAACACTGGTGAAGCCACAGCTGGAGTATTGTGTACAGTTCTGGTCACCAAATTATAGAAAGGATGTGATAGCTTTGGAGAGGGTGCAGAGGACATTCACCAGGATGCTGCCAGGGATGAAGGGCCTCGGCTATGAGGAGAGACTGAGCAGACTGGGGTTGTTTTCCCTGGAGCAGAGAAGGCTGAGAGGGGACATGATCGAGGTGTACAAGATCATGAGGGGCATAGATAAGGTAGATGGCGGGGAACTTCTTCCACTGGTGGAAGGTTGAACATTCAGGGCTACGGTCCAAATGCGGGAAAATCGGATTAAAATCCCATTAGAATGTGGTTGGTAACGGGCGGCACGGACACGATGGGCCGAAGGGCCTCTTTCTGTGCTGTAGGACTCTATGACTCTATGACTCCATAGCTGACTGCAAGCCCCCCACACACCTGACCCCATCAGCACCCCCACACACCTGACTCCCAGCCCACCCCCCACACACCTGACCCCCTCAGACTTCACACACCTGACCCCCAGCCACCGCACATACCCGATCCAGAGCCCCCACTCAACTGAACAGTCAACAGAGCTTTATTTGTCATTCGGTACCAAGGTACCGAACGAAACTACATAGCAGTCACACACAAAAAAGAACACAAGACACATAACCCCAACACTAACGTCCATCACAGTGACTCCAAACACCCCCTCACTGTGATGGAGGCAACAAAACTTCCACTCTCTTCCCCACGCCCACGGACAGAGAGCTCGTCCCCGACCGACCCGCACAGTCCCCGCAAGGGGATGGAAGTCCCCGCGGCCGAGTCGCACCGGGCGCTGAAACGTCTCGCGGCCGAGCCGGGCGATGGAAGGCCCCGCGGCCGAGCCGTGCGCAGCTAAGTCCCGCGGCCGAGCCGCACCGGGCGATGGAAGGCCCCGCGGCCAAGCCGCACCGGGCGATGTTAAGTCCATCGGCCGAGCCGCACCAGCGATGAAAAGCCCCGCAGCCGAGCCGCACCGGGCGATGTTAGGCCCCGCTGCCGAGCCGCACCGGGCACTGTTAAGTCCAGCGGCCGGGCCGCACCGGGCGATGTTAGGTCCCGCGGCCGAGCCGCACCGGGCGATGGAAGACTCCGCGGCCGAGCCGCACCCCGCGCCGTGAGGAAGACACCTAAAAGCGAAAGGTGTGGGGAGCTGCGAGACAGGTGTGTGAGGAGCTGAGGGGTCAGGTGTGTAGGGGCTGGGTGTCATGTGTGTGTGTCTACTGGGGATCGGGGTCAGGAACCCCACATCTCACACACCTGACCCCGATCCCCAGTAGACACACACACATGACACCCAGCCCCCACACATGTGCGCCCCACCCCCACGCCCAACACTCCTGAACCACATCCCGATCGCGCACATCTGTCTCCCAGCCCCTACACACCTGACCCCTCAGCTCCTCACACACCTGACTCGCAGCTCCCCACACAAATGACCACCTTGTCACCCAGCCCCACGGACACATGTCCTCAGCCCCCCCACACACATGAGCCCCAGGCCCGCACACACTTGTACCCCAGCCCTCCACACACCTGACCACCTCAGCCCCCGACACACACCTGACTTCCAGCCCACCACACACCTGATCCCTTACCCCCAACGCACCTGAGCTCCCCTGCCCCTCCCCACACATCTGAATTCCAGGCCTCCACGCACGTGGTTCCCTCAGACCCCAACACGCATAGCGGACCCCCAGCCCCCTCCCACCCACGTTCAACAGCCTCCCCACACACCTGACCAATTCAGCCCCCCACATACCTGACTCCCAGCCCCCAACACACCTGACCTCAGCCCTCCACACACCTGACCCACTCAGCTCCCCACACCCCTGATCCCCACCCTCCGCCACACCTGATCCCCAGCCCCGCACACACCTGACCGCCAGCCCTCCCAAATAACTGAACCCCAGCCCCGCAAGCAGCTGATCCCCTGACTCCCCACACACCTGACCCTGAGCCCCACCACACACATAAATCCGAGCCCCTCAAAAACCGGAACACAATCCTCCCACCTACATGACCCCGAGCTCCCAATACACACCTGACCCCCAGACCCCCACACACCTGACCCACATACCCCCACACACCTAACCCCAGGCCCTCTCAAACATGACCCCCAGCCGCCCAACACATCTGACCCACTGACCCGCCCAATATTTGACCCAAAGCCCCATCACACACCTGGCCCCCATACCCCCCACACACCTGTCCAACTGACACACAGCCTCCGCAAACACCTGACCCCCATTCCCCCACAAACCTGACCCACTACCGCCCAACACATCTGACCCACTAACACCCCAACATTTGACCCAAAGCCCCATCTCATACCTGACCCCACCACCCCAAACACCTGACATGGATAGAAAATTGGTTGACAGACAGAAAGCAAAGCGTGGGGATAAATGGGTCCCTTTCAGAATGGCAGGCAGAAACTAGTGGGGTACCGCAAGGCTCGGTGCTGGGACCGCAGTTATTTACAATATACATTAATGACTTGGATGAAGGGATAAAAAGTACCATTAGCAAATTTGCAGATGATACAAAGCTGGATGGTAGTGTGAACTGTGGGGAAGATGCGATGAGGTTGCAGGTTGACTTGGACAGGTTGTGTGAGTGGGCGGATGCATGGCAGATGCAGTTTAATGTGGATAAGTGTGAGGTTATCCACTTTGGTGGTAAGAATAGGAAGGCAGAGTATTATCTGAATGGTGTCAAGTTAGGAAAAGGGGACGTACAACGAGATCTGGGTGTCCTAGTGCATTAGTCACTGAAAGGAAGCATGCAGGTACAGCAGGCAGTGAAGAACGCCGTTCGAATGTTGGCCTTCATAACAAGAGGAGTTGAGTATAGGAGCAAAGAGGTCATTCTGCTGTTGTACAGGGCCCTAATGAGACCGCACCTGGAGTACTGTGTGCAGTTTTGGTCTCCGAATTTGAGGAAGGATATTCTTGCTATTGAGGGCGTGCAGCGGAGGTTTACTAGGTTAATTCCAGGAATGGCGGGACTGTCATATGTTGAAAGACTGGAGCGACTAGGCTTGCATACACTGGAATTTAGAAGGATGAGAGGAGATCTTATCGAAACGTATAATATTATTAAAGGGTTGGACACGTTAGAGGCAGGAAACATGTTCCCAATGTTGGGGGAGTCCAGAACAAGGGGCCACAGTTTAAGAATAAGGGGTAGTCCATTTAGAACTGAGATGAGGAAACACTTTTTCAGTCAGAGAGTTGTGAATCTGTGGAATTCTCTGCCTCAAAATGCACTGGAGGCCAATTCTCTGAATGCATTCAGGAGAGTTAGATAGAGCTCTTAAGGATAGCGGAATCTGGGGATATGGGGAGAAGGCAGATGATTGAGAATGATCAGCCATGATCACATTGAATGGGGGTGCTGGCTCGAAGGGCCGAATGGCCTCCTCCTGCACCTATTGCCTATTGTCTATTGTCTATTGACCCACTGACACACAGCCCCCTCACACACCTGAACCCCACCTCCCCACATACTGACTCCTGACCCCTCACGCACCAGAAAGCCAACCCCCCAAAACACACCTGACCCCAACGCCCACACACACCTCACCTCCAGTCCCCCACACACCTGAACCCCAGCCCCGCAAACAGCTGAGGCCCAGCCCCCCACACACCTGACGCCCAGAATCCCCACACACATGACCCCAGCCCCTCACACACATGAGCCCCAATCCCCCTACACACCTGACCCGCTGATTCCCAGACCCTCACACATCTCACCCCAGAGCCCCACATACCTGACCCCCAGTCCCCCACACACACCTGAACCCACCCCCGCACACACCTGACCAGCGCCGCACACACCTGATCCCATCAGCCCCACCCGCATTGCTGACCCCAGCCCCCCCCACACTTGAACCCCAGCCCCGCAAACACCTGATCTCCAGTCCGCACACATCTGACACCCTTACCCTTCCAACGCACCTGGCTCCTAGCTCCCCACACACCTCACCCCTCAGCCCCCCACACACCTGACCCAATCCCCCCAACATACCTGACGGCAGCCCTCCACACGCCTGAAACCCTCAGCCCCCCAAACACCTGAGCCCCACCCCTCCGACTCACCTGAACTACAGTCCCGCACATACCTGGTCCCTTGCCCGGACACACCTGGCACCAGCCCTCCCACACACCTGAACCCCAGTCCCAGAACCCCTGACGCCCACACGCATGACCTGGATACCCACAAACATAACCCCAGGCCCCACACACACATGACACCCAGTGCCCCCACACACCTGACCACCTGCTTCCGAGACCCCCATACACCTCACCTCCAGTCACCCTAATACGTGGGACCCAGCCCATCGACATACCTGACCCTCAGCCCCCACACACACCAGAACCCAGCGCTTAACACACATGACCTCCTCCCCATGCAGCTGACCCCAGACTCCCCCCCACACACGTGACCCCTCAGACCCCCACCTGCATAGCGGACACCCGCCCCCACACACACACGATTCCCAGCCTCCCCGCACACCTGACCACATCAGCCCCCAACAAACCTGATCCCCAGCCCCCAACACACCTGACCTCAGCCCTCCACACACCTGACACACAGCCCGCACACAGCTGACCCCCTCAGCCCCCCACACACCTGACCCCCAGCCCGCGACATACCTGACCGCCTTGTCCCCCAGCCCCTCGGACACCTGTCCCCAGCCCTCCCATACACCAGAACACCAGCCCTACACACACCTGAACCCCAGCCCCCACACACCTGAACCCCAGCCCCCCCACAAACCTGACCCCCATTGCTGACCCCCATCCTTCCCAACACACCTAACACACAGCCCCCACACAGCTGAATCCCTCATCCCATCACATAGCTGACCTCCAGCCCCACACACAGCTGACGCCCAAACCCCCACACGCCTAACTCCCTGATTCCCCACACACATGATTCCAGCCCCCCACAAACATAATTCCCTGATCCCCAGACCCTCACACACACCTTAACCCAGCCCCGCACACAGCTGACCTACAGCCCCCTGCCTACCAGACCCACAGCCCCTATACACCTGACACCCATCCCCCCATACACCTGAAACCAGCCCCCACACACATGAAACCCAAACCCCACACACACCTGAACCCCAGCCCCGCACACAACTGAACCCCAGCCCGCCCACACACCTGAACCCTGCCCCCACACACCTGAACCCCAACCCCACACACACCTGAACATCAGCACCGCACGCACCTGAAACCCAGCCCCGCTCACACCTGAACCCCATCCCCCCCACACTCCTGACGTGCAGCCCGCCCACACACCTGAACATCAGCCCCGCAGACAGCTGACATCCAGCTCCCCACAAGCCTGACCCCTTGAATCCCCACAGACATGACCCCAGTCCACACACTCCTGACACCCAGCCCCCCATACACCTGGCCCCAGCCACCCCCCACCCACACGTTACACCCAGCCCCCAGGCACCTGGACACCACTCCCCACATACCTGACCCTGATACCCAGTAGCCACACACACATTACACGCAGCCCCCCATAAACGTGCGAACCAGCCACACTCCTGAACCCCCCCACACACCGTACTCCCACCCCCCACACTCGTGAAACACATCTCCCCCCCCCGCATACCTGACTCTCAGCCCCTACACGCCTGAATCCCAGCCCTACACACACCTGACCACCTTGTCACAGAGCCCCCGGACACCTGTGCAGTGTACCCATACACACCTGAAACCCAACCCCGCACACACCTGAACTCCATCCCTCCACACACCTGACCCCACTAGCACACCCCACACACCTAAGCCCACCCCCACACACCTGATCCCCTCAGACACCACACACCTGACACCCTGCCCCCAACACACCTGAACCCCACCCCTCCGACTCAACTGACCGACAGCCCCGCACACACCTGAACCCTAGCTCCGCACACACCTAACCCCAGCCCTCCCACACACTTGAATTCCAGCCCTGCACATTCCTGAACCCCTGCCTACCCACACATCTGACCACTTCAGCCCCCACATACACCTGAATCCAAGCCCCCCCACACAGTTGACCCCCTCAGCCCCCACACACCTGACCCCTTGCCACAAACACACCTGACCTCAGCTCTCCACACACCTGACCACCTGAGCTTTCCACACCACTGACCTCCACCCCTCCGATACACCTGAACCCAACCCCGCACAAAGCTGAACACCTGACTCCCCACACACCTGGCCCTGAGCACCTCGCACACAACTGAACCCCAACCCCCCCACAAACCGGACCACCAGCGTCCCCCACACATGACATCCTGCCCACAACACACTTGACCACATCCCTCCACACACCTGACCCCTCCGACACACCTGAACCCCAGCTCTGCGCTCACATTACACCCAGCTCCCAACACATACCTGACCCCCAGTCTCCCATAAACCTGATTCCCAGCCCCTCATAAAACTGACGCCCAGCCCCCCCCACACCTGACCCCCAGCCCCTCACAAACCTGACCCCCAGCCGCCCCGCACACTTGACCCCCAAACCCCCACACTCCTGAACCTCAGCCCCTCACATACTCGACCCCTAGCCGCCCAAAACATCTGACCCATTGAGCCTTCCCCCAACATTTGACCCAAAGCCCAATTACACACCTGCCCCCAACACCCCCCACACACCTGACCTACTGACCCACAGCCCCCGCACATAACTGACCCACAGCCCCCCCACACACCTGACTCCTGGCCCCCAACGCACCTAACAGCCAGCCACCGCAGACACACCTGACACCAACCCCCACACACTCCTCACCTCCAGTCCCCCACAGACTTGACCCGCATTCCCCCACACACCTGACACACTGACCCACAGCCCCCGCACATAACTGACCCCCAGCCCCCCCACACACCTGACTCCTGGTCCCCCACGCACCTGACAGCCAGCACCCCCTCACACACACCTGACACCTGCCGCCCACACATCTGACCATCTGACCCACAGCCTACGCACACACCTGATCGCAGCCCCATACATCTGACCCACAGACCCCTACACACCGACCCCCATTCCCCACAAACATGACCCACAACCGCCCAACACATCTGACCCACTAACACCCACAACATTTGACCCAAAGCCCCATCTCATACCTGACCCCACCCCCCCCCCCCCCCCAAACACCTGACCCACTGACCCACAGCCCCCTCACACACCTGAACCTCACCTCTGGATACACAGCTGACTCCTGACCCCCCACGCACCAGAAATCCAGCCTCCCAACACACACCTGACCCCAACCCTCCCACACACCTTACCTCCAGTCCCCCACACGCCTGAACCCCAGCCCTGCACACAGCTGACACCAAGCCCCCAAACACCTGACCCCCTGAATTCCCACACAAGACCCCAGCCCCCCACACACATGACCCCAGTCCCACCACACACCTGACCCCCTGATTCCCGGAATCCCACACATCTCACCTCCAGAGCCCCACATACCTGACCCCCAGCCCCCCCCCCCACACACCTGAATCCATCCCCGCACACTCCTGACCAGTGACGCACACACCTGACCCCCTCAGCCCGGACACGCATTGCTGACCCAACCCCCCCAGACACTTGAACCCCAGCCCCCCACACACTTGAACCCCAGCCCCGCACACACTTGATCTCCAGCCCGCACACACCTGAACCCCTCACCCCCCCGAACGCACCTGACTCCCAGCCCCCCACACACCTGAATTCCTCAGCCCCCACACACCTGACCCACACCCCTCCGATTCAACTGAACTACAGCCCCACGCACACCTGATCCCTAGCCCCGCATACACCTGACCCCAGCCCTCCCACACACCTGAACCCCAGTCCCAGACCCCCAGACGCCCACACGCCTGACCAGAATCCCCACACACATGAACCCAGACCCCCACACACATGACAACCAGTCCCCCCCAACACCTTACCCCCTGATTCCTAGACCCCCATACACATCACCTCCAGTCCCCCACATACCTGACCCTCAGCCCCCACACACAGCATAACCAGCGCGGAACACACCTGACCTCCTCCCCATGCACCCGACCCAAGACCACCCCACCCACGTGACCCCCTGCCCCCCCCACACACCTGATCCCCACTCCCCACACATCTGACACCCGATTCCCCCCACACACACACTCCTGAACCACAGCCCCGCCGCACAACTGACCCCCAGCCCCCAGACACCTGACCTCCTCGGCCCCCCACACACCTGAACCCCAGCCCCCCCCCACACCTGACCAGCTTGTCACCCAACCCCCCGGACACCTGACCCCAGCCGTCCCACACACCCGAACCCCAGTCCCCCACCCAGCTGAACACCTGCCCTGCACAAACCTGACTCCCAGCCCCCCTACACACCTGACTGCCTCAGCCCCACACACACCTGCCCCCTGCCTCAATACACCTGACCTCAGCCCTCCATGCACCTGACCCCCTCAACTTTCCACACCACTTACCCCCACCCCTCCGATACACCTCAACGCCAGCCTTGCCCATACCTGACCCAAAGCCCTCCCAAACAACTGAACCACAGCCCCGCACAAAGCTGACGCCCTGACTCCCCACAAACCCGACCCTGAGCCCCTCCCACACACGTGAACCCCAGGCCCCCACAAACCGAACACCCAGCCTCCCACACACATGACACCCAGCTCGCAACACACACCTGACCCCCAGACTTCCACACACCTGACCCCAGCCCCTCACAAAACTGACCCGCAGCCCCCCACACAACTGACCCCAGACCCTGACACACATGACCCCCAGCCCCTCAAAAACCTGACCCCCAGCGACCCCCGCACACCTGATCCCCAAACCCCACACTTATGACCCCCAGCCCCTCACATACCTGACCCCGAGCCGCCCAAAACATCTGTGTGGGGGCTCGGGGTCAGCACAGCTGTCCCCCAGCCTCTCACAAAACTGACCCACAGCCCCCCACCTACTAACCCCAGACCCCTACTAACATGAGCCGCAGCCCCTTACAAACCTAACCCACACCCGCCCATCACACCTGACCCTCTGACCCACAGCCCCGCACATAACTGACCCCCAGTCCCCCCACACACCTGACTCCTGCCCCCCCACGCACCTGACAGTCAGCCCCCCCATACGCACCTGACACCAACCCCACACACACCTCACCTCCAATCCCCCACACACTTGACCCCCATTCCCCCCACACACCTGACCCCCATCCCCCCTCTCACCTGACCCATTGACCCCCACACACATCCGAACCCCAGCCCGCACACGCCAGTGCAACTGACGCCCAACCCCCTCACACACCTGACCTCCAGCGCCGCTAACACCTGACTCCCTGCCCCCAACAAACATCTGACCCCCTCAGCCCCCTGCACACCTGAACCCCAGCCCCCCACCCAGCTGAACTCCAGCCCCACACACATCTCAACCCCACCCGCCCCACACACATGAATCCCAGCCCTCCACACATCCGACCCCCTCAGCCTCCACATAGCTGGCCCCCTGCCCCCACACGCCTGACCCCCTCAGCGCTCCCCAGATAGCTGGCCCCCAGCCACCCACAAAACTTATCCCCAGCCCCCACACACCTGAACCACTCAGCCGCACCCCACACACCTGAATCCCAGCCCCGCACGCGTGACCCCCACAGCACCCCACGCACACCTGACTCCCAGCCCCCCAGACACCTGACCACCTCCGCAACCCTCACACACCTGACTCCCAGCCCCCCACACACCAGACACCCAGCCGCACCACACACCTGACCCCCTCAGCCCTCCACAAACCTGACACCCATCCCTCAGATACACCTGAACCCCAGCCCTCCCACACACCTGACCCCCTCAGCCCTCCTCCCATATAGCTGAACCACAACCCCGCACACAGCTGACACCCAGTCCCCACGCACCTGAACCCCACTCCCCACACACCTGACCTCTGATCACAAGTAGCCACACACACATGACACCCAGCCCCCCACACACGTGCACCCCAGCCCCGCCCCCACACTACTGAATCACAGCCACCCCCCGCATACTTGACTCCCAGCCCCACACACCTGACCCCTTGATCCCACCACATACCTGACACCCAACACCGCACACACCTAACCACCTTCACCCAACCCAACTGACACCTGTCACCACCCCCCCCCCAACATTCCTGAACACCAGCACCGCACACATCTGAACTCCAGCGCCGCATAAACCTGACACTCAGCCCCAACACACCTCACCCCAGCTCCCCACACACGTGACGCCCAGCCCCCACACACATGAACCCTAGTCCCCACACACCTGATCTCCAGTAGACACACACCCATGACACCCAGCCCCCCAAATACGTGCACAGCAGCCCCCCCCCACACACTTCAGAACAACAGCCACCTCCCCCACACACACACCTGACAACCAGACCCCAGACACCGGAGTTACTGATGACCAACCCCCACACACACCTGACCCCATCAGCCCCCCACACACCTGAACACCTTGTCGCCCAAACCCGCGGACACATGTCCTCCAGCCACCCACACACCCGAACACCAACCCCCCACACAGCTGATTTCCAGCCCCGCACACACTTGATCCCCAAACCCCCCAAACACATCTGACCCCCTCAGCATCCCCCCAGACACCTGACCCACAGCCCCCACACAGCTGACTCCTGGCCCCCACGCACCTGACAGCCAGACCACCCCACACACACCTGACCCCAAACCCCCCACACACCTCACCACAAGTCCCCTTTATACCTGACCCCCAGTCCCCCCATACACTTGACCCACAGCCCACCACTCAACTGACCCTGACCCCCACACATCTGACCCCCTGGCCGCCAGCCCCCCACAAACCTGACCCCAGTCTCTCACACACACCTGACCCCAAGTCCCCACACACCTGGTCCCTGATCCCCAGTAGCAACACACACATGACACCCAGCCCCCCACATACGTGCCCCCCTAGCCGGCCCCCACACCATTTGAACCACAGCTCCCCCCCTCGCACACCTGACAACCATCCCCCCACACATCTGACACCCAGCACGCCACACACATACCCCCAGCCCCCACAAATACCAGAACACCTTGTCACCCAGCTGTCCCTCAGCCCCCCCCCCACACACCAACACCAGCCCGCACACACCCGACCCCCTCAGAACCCCCCGATTAGCTGACCCTAGCCCCCCACACATCTGATCCCCAGCCCTCCACACACACCCGAACCCCAGCCACAGAGCAACTGACGCCCAACCCCCCCCCCCCCACACAAGTGACAACTTCAGCCCCCCACACAACTGACCCCCACGGCACCCACACTCCTGAGCAACTTGTTACCCAGCCCCCTGGACACCTTTTCCACAGCCCCCAACACTCTTGAACACCAGCCATGCACACACCTGAACATCAGCTCCGCACACACCTGAACGCGAGCCGCCCACACAGCTGACCCCATCAGCAGCCCCCAACATAGCTGACCCGCAGCCTACCACACACCTGATTCCCAGCCCCCCCCCCCCCCCCACATACCTGACCCCCTCGCCCACCAAACACCTGACACCCTGCCCCCAACACACCGGACTTCAGCCCTCCACACACCTGACCGCCGCAGCCCCCCACCGCCACAGCCCCCCCACAACCCCTCCGACACACCTGAACTCAAGCCCCGCACACAACTGAACCCCAGCCCCCCACACACCTGACTTCCACCCCCCACACACCTGACCCCCAGCCCCCCCGCACCTGACCCCCAGCCCCCCCACACCTGACCCCCAGCCCCCCACAAACCTGACACCCAGCCCCCCATACACCTGACCTCAACCCCCCACACCTGACACCCAGCCCACCACAAACCTGACCCACTGCCTCCACACACACCTGAACCCTGCCCCGCACACACATGACTTCCACCCACACACAAGCCTGACACCCCCCACACCTGACACCCAGCCCCCCATACACCTGTCCTCAACCCCCCACACACCCATGTGACCCCCAGCCCCCACAAACCTGAACACCACTCCCCACACACCTGAACCCTGATCCCCCGTAGCCACACACACATGACACCCAGCCCCCACACACTTGCGCCCAAGCCACACCCACACTCCTGAACCACAGCCACACCCCGAACACCTGACTCCCAGCCCCACACAGCTGACCATCTCAGCCCACCACACACCTGACACCAAGCCCCACACATACCTGACCAATTTGTCACCCAGCCCACCGGACACCTGTCCCCAGCCCCCCACACCCCTGAATCCAAGCACCGCCCACACCTGAACCCCAGCCATCCACATACATGAACCTCTCAGCCCCCCCCCCCACCCACATACCTGAACCCCAGCCCCCCCACATATCTGACACCCAGTCCCCACAAACCTGACCTCTGATCCCCAGTAGCCACAAACACATGACT